>NC_092368.1:7594126-7654227 GCF_030848805.1 Temnothorax longispinosus
AAAAGCATAAAATATGTTTATGTACGTGCGTGTGTACATACATATGTATATATATATATATATATATATATTCATGTTTTGTCTAAACATAAATATTTATATAATATGAACAACCATATCCATTATAATTGTAACGTTCTGTTTTCATATGACAAAGATTTAATTGACTATTTTTATAGACTTCTCTACGAAGCTTTTCTATCCAAAGACAAATTAACATATTCAAAACCTTTGTCACATGACAAAAACAAAACAAGATAATATTAGCATTTCCCTAATCTAAAATCTCCTCGGTGCAGTGCATGTTTTTATCTTAGTTCACTTACAGTACACTCTTCAGGAAAACTGTCAGGTACATTGCACAATCCTTCGACATAGTCTTTTCCTATAATTCCTAGTACTCGTTTATCTAATTCAGATAATTTAATATTTATTGGATTATTTCCTGTCATTCTTCTTTCTTTTCTTAGTTTTTGTATTTTCTCAGAAACTTTTGATTTCAAATCTCTCCATGTCTATAAAAAAACTTTATTACTATTCAAATATAAAAATGCTATCAATATATCACATACTTACAGTCTTCCAGGACTTTACATCTTTTCCTTTTCTCTTGTTTGACAACATATTTAGATCTTGAGCTAACTCCTCCCAGCTACCTCTCAAATTTTCATTACCATGTAGTGTGGTAAATTTTCCTGAGGCAACATGTGGATTCCGCTCAAAATATGCTACCATTGCTTCAATTTGCCTTTGCGTGGCACGCCCTTGCCTTTTTGATTGTCTGAAAGAAGCATTATTACATTAATATATTTATTATAATCGACTTCACTGTCAAGAAAGACATTTCCAACCAAAGATTTTGGTCCCCCCCCCCCCGTTGATGTAATATAAATAATTTTTAATTACAAACTGCTACCTAATTGGCTGTATTCAATTGCCAATTACTTGTCAGTTAAGTCGATTATATTAAATATATTTGTTTATCATTAGTTTACAAACTACATTTGTGGTCCATTATTACATTACTTTAAAATGTTAAAATATAACCATCTCAATCCCCTAACCTTCTTATGATTAATATTTGCATAGTTTTAAAACTGTAAATAAAGAATTTTATATATGAATTATGTACATACATTGACAGATTTCCATAATTTGGGCTGCGTTCCAATATTCACTACGGCTACTGAAAATCTATAGCATAATACACGTGACGTGAACTATAGATTTTTAGTACTCGCAGTGAATATCGGAACGCAGCCTTGATCATGATAATTTAGTTATGCATAAATAATAACAGTACGTTTTCTTTATGAAAATACTTACTCTGTCATATTGTGTTCTCGTTAAGTTTACAATGTTTAGCAATCATCAACATCAACCATCAACTTTCTTACCTTATGGAAAAGGACTAGCGAGAAGAGAATTTGATTGGTTACATACCCTTATAACTCGTTTCGCTATTGTTCGGTTACGTTACCGGCGCTTGCACTATAAGTGACACGTTAACGATAAAGCTATATTCTGTAACTTTTGCTAGCGACGGATATCGATACAGAATAGATTACCGACATTTCGTTATAGTGTCGATACGCTTCCTTAACGATAGCGACACCGTCGTTATCCAACGTTAACGAGTTACAGAATAGGCCTGGCGAGGTATTAGAGACAACATGTAGGAACAATATTGTGTAAATAAAACTAAGATTCAACGTCTAGAAAAAAAGATTTTGTAAAATGAAGTTTTATTAAGCAAAAGCTGTGACAGGAAAATTAAAACCCTTTCCTCGACATCGACACTCGATGTTTAAATCCTTTCCCTCGACATCGATGCTCGATGTAACAATCGATCCGACAAAATTTATGAAATACCGACTGTACATTCTCTGTTGCCCGCGCGGCACGAGCGCCGAACCCTGTAAACCGTCGAGACGGAGAGCCAATATCGTAGCCGCATGTGACGAAATATATCGATCCGCAACGATTGGTAGGATCGAAGGGGGTGGGCGCGTGGTAGCGGAACGACCGAGAGATCTCGGCGACTCTTCCGTCGACCTTCGGCGGGATCAGTCCTGCGTAAATTATAATGTAATCCGATAATGTATAACGATCAGTTGTTTGCCGGTTAAGAATCATTGTTACGAGTAGATTCGACGATATGAATTGGTTAATATACTTTTGTAGACAGCGTACGTCTAATGATTGTGAACGAGTTGTGTGGGCCGTTTTGTGACGAATAGCGGCGTAATTGTAACGTAAGTCAAATTATTTCAATACACTCATATATCGTTTGATTATCTCTCTGATTTCTTTTGACTTCCACAATATTCCTTGGGTCTCCCGACGGAACTCCCCTTGTGTTATCTCATGATTAAAGCTTGAAATCGCTAGCCGATTACCGAATATTAAGGAGAATTAGATACGGGATATGAGTTTGTTAGTTCTCATAAAACTAACTGGCGCCCAATTAATTAAGGTAATTTCGTCAAAACTTAGAGCCCTGGCAGCCACTGACCCAGGCCGCGCCAGGTGTCGGCATTATTCGTTAAATTCGTAGTCAGAAAAATAACGCCGGTCTCAAAGCACATTCAGGTTGATAGGATAAGCAGTATTGCGTGTAGCGAGAGATGGCGTAGCAATCGAACAAAGACAGATGCCTCTCGTTAGACAAGGACAGATATAGATATATAACATAGAAAACAGGATTAGAAATATTGACATTACCGACGTCGAGGAAGTTCAGCCTTCGCTATAGGATTCCTGCACCATGGGACACCCAATGCTGCGGCACCATGGGTCACACACGTCACCAAGGTTGATAATATGTTATTTTGATTGAAGAAAACATGTCAGAAGTTAGTTTTTCTCCAAAAATATGATATTTCAATAGTGGGTTTTGCTATCTTGTTTATATCACACGTGCGTGGAAAGTGGCCCATTACGCGCGCGCCATCTGTGCGACAAATGGCCAATTCCCCACGCGAGAAATTCCCCACTCGAACCCGTGCGGGAATAGTTACTTGTGTAACAAGTGAGGTAATAGCGTTTTCGATTGAAGCGGATTTGATCGACCCGAGATCGATTAATGACGTCACACGTTCTGCCTCGGGTTACTAGGGATTCATCGAAATATGAACCCATGTTCGACCCATAAACAATCCGCTATAATCGAAAATAAATATTACAATATCCAGGAAAATAATATTATATTATCCAGGAAGTGTCATGTAAGTTCAAAATTTAATATTCTGTACGATAAAATATTTTAAAGAATATTTGAAGAAGTATTTATGTTATTGTATTGGGAAAAGAAAATTAGGTTAGATTAGATATGCTTTAGGTTAGATATGCTTTTCTGATGTAAATGTTGTATGTAAATATATATTAATAATAAAATGTTTTTTTTTACAGATATTGAACCATGTTAGTAAAAAGGATTATCTATGATAATAATAAAACAATTCAAAATAATGAAGGCATTTTATGTGAAATTAGAAATGATAAAGGTTAGAGTAAGATAATTGCAAATGTAATATATATAACAACATTATATCTCGCAATAATTAAAAATTGTAGTATTATAAACTAAACATCTGTTTTTGTTTTAGGTGAAACTGAAATGAAATTTATATCCACAACTTATTTGGAATCAATAGGTCTTATGTTTAATGTATTTGATGACTCGGCATCATCATCAGGTAAATTTATTAATTAATATTTTATTAATTAATCTTTGTATTAGTCAATTTCCTTATTATAAGTATATAAATTTTTTAGTTAATTTTTATTAAATTTTATTATAATAAAATAGTTATATGATATTTTTTTCTTAGGTACACAGAATAGAGAAACCTGTAATATTCAATGCGACAAAGAAAATGAAAATAGTTACATCATTATCAATCAGACACATAAATGGAATGAAAAAGAAACAAAGTATTTACTCGATCAATACTGTCTATATTTTCCACAAATTGGTCCATTTCGAGCTTTTAAAAATAAAGCCGCTATATTTGAACAAATAAGTAAAGACTTGTATCAACAATTTAACATAAGCGTTACTGGACCACAATGTTCTAACAGATATAAAAATGTTAGTAGGCAGCATAAAAATGCATTATCTGGTAATAAAGTTTCCGGACATGCTCCTACCGAAGTACCTTATGGCAGTGAGTTTGAAGAAATTAAAAATATAGATGATAGTTTGAAACCTGAAGTTTTAGTTGGCGTCAATCAAACAAAAATAAATAAAAGAAAAATAGAGTTTAGCAATAAGAATATTGAGACATATGATATAAGTAATGATAGTGATGAAAAATTTGAATCTGATAAACCAAAAAAGAAAGTAAAATCTAATCAATCACTGGAGAATGTTCTGCGAGAAATAGCAACCACTGCCGAAGAAAACAGAGATCGACGTCATAAAGAAAAATGTGATTTATTAATATCTTTATTGGGAAAATCAGCAAAAGATACAAGTTCTGAATAAGGTTAAAGATTTAAGATATTGGAATAATAAATAAGATAGACTGAGTTACAAAGCAATATTAAGTTACAAAGTGATTTTGTTGCGTTAATTATGTTGTGTACTAATTATGTTATTTTATTTTATCAACTCAATAAAATATGTACACAAAGTTTATAAATTACGATCGACGTCATAAAGAAATATGTAATTTATTAATATCTTTATTGGGAAAATCAGCAAAAGATTCAAGTTTGAATAAGGTTAAAGATTTAAGATATTGGAATAATAAATAAGATAGACTGAGTTACAAAGCAATATTAAGTTACAAAGTGATTTTGTTGCGTTAATTACATACTACTACATTATTATGTTGTGTACTAATTATGTTATGTATACTATATTTCGTTTATTTTATCAACTCAATAAAATATGTACACAAAGTTTATAAATTAAGATCGACATCATAAAGAAATATGTTATTTATTAATATCTTTATTGGAAAAATCAGCAAAAGATTCAAGTTCTGAATAAGGTTAAAGATTTAAGATATTGGAATAATAAATAAGATAGAATAATGAATAGGATATTAGAATAACTTCATATATATTATTTTAAAAAAAATACTGAGTTACAAAGCAATATTAAGTTACAAAGTGATTTTGTTGCGTTAATTACATACTACTACATTAATATGTTGTGTACTAATTATGTTATGTATTACTACATTTCGTTTATTTTATCAACTCAATAAAATATGTACACAAAGTTTATAAATTAAAAAACTGTTTTGAAATAAAATCAACTTTTGAAAAAAAAAACGTAATTAATATTATCTTAATATAATTTTAATTAAATTAATATTACGTGTCCCTATGTACCCTATGTAAAGTAATGTCTTCCATAAGTTTTGTAGCTAATCGATCTCTTTTTTGTTTACCAGCCTCTCTTTGTTGTAATGGATATAATATATATTCATTTGGTTCAGTATCATGTATTTCCACATATTCTAAAAATTCTAAATTATCATTATTAACAATACACAAATTGTGTAAAACACAACATGCCATTATAAATTTAGACATTTTTAAAACGGACCACATTTCTAAGTGCATTAATTGTCTAAATCTACCTTTTAAAATACCAAACGTATTCTCAATTTTAACCCTAGCTTTGCAAAATGAATAATTAAATGTTCTCTCCGTTTCATTTAGAATACCATAATCTTTATATGGTGTTATTAAATTTGTGGACAGTGGGTATGCAGCATCACCAATTATGTGATAATCTTCTCCCATTTGACACACTTTTTCTCGAATAAATGACATGCTATAAACGCGAGCATCATGTATTTTACTGGAAATTCCAGTAAAAACATCTATAAACCTATTTTGAGCATCACATATTCCTTGCAATGTTATAGCTGTCTCATCATGTCGATTAACATATGTAGATCTAATTTTATGACTAGGTGTTCGGATAGATATATATGATCCATCAATGCACCCAACAATACCAGGGATGTGACATATCTAGAAATATAATTGATAAAAATTGTAAATTCTTATAATTCTAATTAATTAAATCTATAATTTTATATATTAATTTATAATATTATTGAAATAATTCTCAATATTAAAATCAAAATTATTTATTTTGTATGTTTTGTTCATGTATTTTATATTTAAATTTATTTATTATCATGAGATATATAATTTTTATTAAAGTATATTAAGAAATATTTTATTATACCTCTTTAAATTGTATGGCATTTGTCTCTCTTTCTTCAGCCGTTTGAGGAAACTTAATTATTGATGGTGCAATATCACATAAAAAATTTATTACTCTAATAATTATTAGATGTGTAGTAGATAAACTCATATCAAATAGATCTGCAACACTACGTATAACACACTTGTTACCTGCAAACCTAAAAATAAATAAAAATTAATGTAAGCAATTATACAAATTTAAAACTTATTTCTCATTAATTCATGGTATGAATAAATAATATAGGTACAATATATATTTGAATGTACCATAAAAAACACAGAATATGTTCTAAAGCTGTTTTTGATTTATAACCTCCTTTTCTTTCGCCCTCCAAAGAATAATATTCACTTTGTTCGAATAAATCAACAAGAAAATCACACGTTTCACGTGAAATACGAAAACGAGATTTAAACTGTAATCAAAACATATTTTTGTATAAAATTTTCTATATACTTTTTATTTTCAATAAGTATGTATAAGGTTATGTTCATACTAACTTCTTTATCATTATATAGTTCAATTACTTGTAAAAATGTTGGTATGCGAGGTATTTTTCTTGGTATACTGTTTATTACTTTTGCTATTATTTCCATATCTTCATTATCAGAACTATCCTCAGAAAATATAAACTCTGTAAGAATTAGTACTAAACGTTGTCGATTCATAGATGATGCCTAAAGATATAAATAAAGCTATTAATTTTATATCACATAAAAAATATTAATTGCAAATCAAACTTAATTTATTATATTATATAATGTTATTTAATTTCTCAAGTTTTTACCTTTTGTAGTTGTGGTTAAACGGGACGTCACTTTTTAATGCTTTATAACCAGAACCTGAACCAGATTCAAACATATTTCAGGTTGAACATATGTTCACATGGAAACGAGTTTAATCGACCTCGGGTCGATCAAATCCGCTTCAATCGAAAACGCTATAAGATGAAAATTCCTGGGTGTGGAGTTTACGCACGAGCCGAAGGCGAGTGCGGTAACCGCACCCGGAAATTTTCATCTTTACACACGGCTTACACTCCCTATTTTATGTTGCAAGTGCCTGGAAAGTGGTCTATCACGCACGCGTAGCGTGCGTAATGGGGCACTTTCCATGCACGTGTTGCATAATATCTTATTCCCGCACGGCCTTGAGTGAGAAATCTCTCGCACGTGCGGAATCGGCCATCCGTCGCACAAATGACGCGCGCGCAATAGGCCACTTTCCACGCACTTTGTAATATAAAATAGGGTGTGTAACACGTGCGGGTTGAGAATTGGACACGAGTGCGGGTGATCGCACTCGCCTTCGGCTCGTGCGTCCACTCCGCACTCGTGTCCAATTCTCAACTTCCCGCACTTGTTACACAAATAACTATTGTTTTGCCCAATCCTGAACAGTGTCATAAGTATAGGGACCGGATCGCGGTGCCATGCCGTTTTTTCCACTCCAAGCGTGTGCTAGCGCCGTGAGAAGCAGTAGTACCCTCTACCCTCCACGCCGCGCCGGTCTAAAAGGTGCCTTTTCATGCTGACGCTCGACGCTCATTTTCAGCGGCAAGAAGGTCGCATGACCACAATTGACGCCGGCGTCAATTGAAATTCATGAAAAGGGAAACAACGTCAAAATTTCGGCGTCTTCGCGCTGCTTTGGCTTTGACGCTTGAAGTTGGAAAAATCCAACTTCTTTTTCTTGACGCTGGCATCATAGTGATGTCACGTGACAATGCTCTGCAATGCTGTTTTTCAGCGTCCCATGAATTGGCACCTTAACGGAGTAAAGCCTTGTGTCCACGATGCTAGAAATCGCTCCGAGATCTCGAACCGAGAAAAAATTGACCAATCATATTTAAATAATTCGGCAATTGACCAATGCGATTGGTTAAATAATCTTTCTCCGTCCGAGATCTCGGATCTCGGAGCGATTTCTAGCATCGTGGACACAAGGCTTAACGTAGCAAAAGAGGTACCGTCGCGTATATAAGTTTATATATTTGTGTACTCTCTGCGACGGTGCCCCCTTTGCTCATAATATAGCGCTGAGTCGCTTAGAGTGGGGAAAACGGAACCGCGATCAGATCTCTGGATCATAACAGAAACGTATAAAATAAAGTTTCTTTTCAACTTTTGTAACTTTTCGTTATTTCTTGAATAAATAAATCTAGTTCTTGTGTGTGATTCATAGTGCCCCAGTGACAGACTCATGGTGCCCCGGGTATGGAGCACATTGGGTCATTTCTGAAAAAATGTATTTTAATTTTTTTCTTTCCGGGAAAAAACCTCTTATTTATTCATATTAGTTCGTATTAGTTTATATTTGTAGATATATGATTATATATGATCATATAAGAAATGGAAAATATAATCTTAAACAGTATTATATGGCCATATATGAGAGTATATAATTATATATGGCCATATACAGGGTGTACCATAAAGACCGGATCAACTCTTAAGGGTATATAGATTCCTGAGATCATTTGGAGACAAAATTCCTAATGCCAAAATGTCGAGGGCTGCTACAGTGTTTAAACGGAAAAGATTTAAAGTTCACTAGTGTGCTTGTCGAAATTTTGCGCACTCACGAACGTTGCATGTCAAAACAGCTCTTGCACACTTTACTCAACTCAATAGAAATATTTGAAATTATTATTTACTTTATTTCTTTGTACACTGTTCGCAAGACTGACGAATATCGGGATGACAATTTGGCAGCCTCGACATTTTGGCATTAGGATTTTTGTCTCCAAACGATCTCAGGAATCTACCCTTAAGAGTTGATCCGGTCTTTACGGTACACACAGTATGTGCATATATGATTATCCGGGAAAAAATACCTCTTATTTGTTCATATTAGTAGATATATATGGTCATATAAGAAATGGAAATATAATCTTGAACAATATTACATGACTATATATGAAAATATATGATTATATATTCCATAAAACCTCTTTATAGAGTTATATATGGTCTTATATGCTTATATATTATCATGTCTGATCATGTAAAAGTATATTTATAAGGTTAAAGATAATCATATATGAGAACATATATACTCGGATCTATCCATAAGTTTGTATAACTGTTATAAATATTCTTCTAGTATATTATTTTACTTGACAATCAAATTAATATGAGATATTATTTCTAGTTTCAATTGTAAGAGTAAAACGCGACGGCCGAACTACTTCTGACTCGAATTTAGCCACACGCGTTGCCCCCAGCGACGCGTTCCTTTTTATTAATCGCACGCTCGCGATAGTTGGATATAGTTATTTGTGTAACAAGTGCGGGAAGTTGAGAATTGGACACGAGTGCGGAGTGGACGCACGAGCCGAAGGCGAGAATTGCGTGCGGGAATATCTTATTCTCGCACGGGTTCGAGTGGGAAATTTCTCGCGTGGGGAATTGGCCATTTGTCGCACAGATGGCGCGCGCGTAATGGGCCACTTTCCACGCACGTGTGATATAAAATCGATTAAAGGCGCGCGAACGCATATCTCGGGATCTTGCTTCCTACAGCTCGGCCGTCCTGCTACGTCATTCGCCCCGAATGACTTTCTAATCATCTTCTCCTTCGGATGGAAAATCTTCTTCGAGCCATGGCTTCATGTAGTCAGCAGAAGTTGAGGTCTGTAAGGGCCCCTCCTGTTCGCCTACTTTGTGGACCAGGTAACGATCCTTCCGGAATATTTTTATTACTTCATAAGGAGAAATTTATGCATCAGTTTCTGCCCAGGGCCTTGCTGTGTACGCTTTATTGCGACAAGATCCCCTTCTTGGTAACACCTAGCCTTCTTGCGCTTCTTATCGTAATTTTGCTTGTTCTCACGTTGAACTGCAATGATATTATCACGAGCGTGGACTCTTAGTTCGTCACGAGAATCCTGAAAAATCAAGATCCATTCCTTTTCCAATAATTCTTTAATATTGGGTCGATTCTTCAGCCGAGGATGAGTCCCAAACAATAAGTGGAATGGCGAGGTTCCAATACTGCGATGTGTCACCGTATTCAGAAGCTGCTGCGCTACGTCTAGGTATTTATACCACTCGTGAGGCTTCGGCGGGGCTAACTTCGTTAACAGAGGAATGAGCATGCGATTTACACGTTCCACCTGTCCATTTCCTCGAGGAAGTCCTGCTGTGATCAGCAAATGCTCTATGCCCTCGGTCCTGCAGAATTCTTCAAAGTCTTGAGAGGTAAAGGCAGTTCCTCGATCCGAAATTATTCTTCTCGGATTGCAAAATAATGCCGCTTGCTTCTTCAGATGTGTCAGCACCTCAGCCGTTCCCGTTAATTTCGTGGCATACAACCAGGTAAACTTTGAAAAAGCATCAATCACCACAAATATATGATGATAAGACTTAGCCGTCGAAGGAAGGGGTCCAAGATGATCGATGTGTAACGTATCCATCGGGATGCATCCCTTTTCAATAGGATTTAATGGACATTCCTGCCTCCCATGTTTCCTTTCCGCTAAAATGCAGCTAGGGCAGTTTCTGATAATTTTCTCAATCTTTGATTGGAGATCTGGTATCCAATAGTTTGCCTTAATTAAATCTTCTGTCTTCGCGATAGAAAAATGTCCCTGGTCGTGCATCTTCCTAATGACTTGACTCTGCATCTTCTCCGGCACCACTAAGCATGCGTCACCTCCTCTTTCTTTGTAGAGTAAACCACCACGTACGATAAAGTCGGAAGATTGTCCTTGTCGAATTGATTCTCGTATCCTCGCTATCCCCTCATCTTCGTTTTGAGCTTTACGCAAACGCGCGGTTAACCACACATTGTCTTCCTCGATCACCATGCACGTCGGCAGCGGATTGCGACTCAGAGCATCAACGTGTGCCATGCTCTTCCCAGGACGATGCTCGATCTTATAATCGAACTCCTCTAATAATAGCGCCCAACGAGCTACGCGCACACACAAATTCTTCTTATTCATCGTCTGAGTGAAAGCGCGACAATCCGTGACAATGGTAAACGGAATACCCAACAAATAGGTACGGAATTTCCTTAGAGCCTTTACTATTGCCAGCACTTCTAGGTCATAGCTGGCGTACTTCTCTTCCGCAGCTGAAGTTCTACCGCTCGCGTAATGAACTGGATGAAAACACTAATCTTCGCTTCCTCGTTGTAATAAGACAGCACCAAATCCATACTTTGATGCATCTGTATGGAGTTGCGTTTCCGCTTCGACTCGATATAGAGCTAATACTGGTTCCTTTGTTAGCATCTCTTTGAGCAGTTCTACAGCCTTCCTCTCGGGATCACCAAAATGGAATACAACATTTGCCCTCAATAAGTTTGTTAGAGGACGGGCAATACCTGAATAATTTGGAATGAACTTGCGAAAGTATCCGCTCAGTCCTAAAAAGCTCTGCACTTGAGATACACAACTCGGATCTTGTTTCTCAAAGAAACGTCGTACAGCATCCAGCTTGCTACTAGAGGGACGCATCCATCCTTTATCCGGTGTCCCAGAAATTCAACTTCAGACTGCAGTAGATTACACTTCTTCCAATTGATGTTTAGCCCGGCCTGACTCGCGACGTGCAACACTTTACGCAAGTTTTTCAGAGCGCTTTTCAAGTCTTTCGATGGTATCACAATATCGTCTATATAAATAAACACAATACCTTCTCGTCTCAGCATCTCAAATTTCTTATTGATGTATCTCTGAAAACAAGCTGAGGAATTACAAAGACCAAACGGGACTCTACAAAATTCATACTGTCCATCAGGTATAATAAACGCAGTATACTTCCTGCTGGATTCTTCTACTTCAACGTGGAAAAATCCTTCCCGTAAATCCAAAGTACTGAAAATCACTCCTTCCCGCAAGGCATCAAGTTGGTCGTCTATTAATGGAATGGGAAAACGATCTTTGAAAATTTTCTTGTTCAAGACCCGGAAGTCGACACACAGTCTATAAGTTCCGTCCTTCTTTTTAACGAGCACTATTGGGTTTGCATAATCCGATGTTGACGGTCGGATAATTCCCTTTGTGATCCATTCCTCTATCTGCGCATTTACAACTTCCTTCTCTCTTGGTGATAAACGCCTGGGACGTTGGTACACTGGAACATCGTCTTTTAATATAATTTTCATCTCAATATCGTCTTTCCCTGTCTTCTGAGGTATATAATCATCGATTAGCTCGCGTAATTCCGTCTTGATACTAATGTCGTTAATATGACAAATCCACATTAAGTTTGTCAGACTCGTTACTCACCATATCAATCTTGAATACCTCGGGAAGTGTGTCATCTGCTGCTTCCTCCATCGGATCCTCTATTGGTTTGAAGGTAGTTTTACCGGCCTTGATATTTACGTCGAATTTACACAGGAAATCCGTACCGATCAAAAACGAATAAGGAATCGCTGAATCCGAAACCACGTAAATACAAATTGGGAAATGTCGGTCGTCAATAACGATCCCCGCTTCGAATTTACCCAACGCCGTAAAACCTCTTTAGCCCCGACTCCACGGAATGACATTTTACACGGCACAAATCGAGGAGAACCCGCTTCACATATTCGTCCGCGCGCATGAGAGTCAGATCACTCGCCGAATCTATCAGCGCTTCAATTTTAATTCCGTCCAACACCACTTCCTCGAGACACTTTCGCCGACCCGATTGTTCAACCGCACAACTGCTTTTCGCGACCGATTTCTTCAAGCCGCATTTCGCCGTGATATGCCCGTGTTCACCGCACTCGAAGCATTTCAGTCCGCGATCCCTCGACGGGCATTTATTACTCAAATGATTGCGTTCACCGCACACGAAACACCGTTTTTCATTCGTATCCTTGCTAGTCACCGTTATTGCTTACGCGACCACTGTTTCGTTCTTTGCCTTTTCCCGTCCTTGAAGTGTATTTATCACCTAATATCACCTTCTCGAAAGCTTCCTGCAGATCATTCATCGTTCTGAATTGCTGAATGCGCGCTTGGTTTCATAAAGTCTCATCAGGAATACCGTCAATTACGTAATCGAGCATCTCTCCTTTATCAACTGGAATCCGGTTTCCCATAATCATCTTGTCGTGAAGATATTCACTAAACGTTTCTTCTTTTCCCCACGTGCGACCCTCGAATGACTTTCGTAAGGCTAATTTATTTTGCTGATGATAAAACATGCTCCGCATTTCTCCGGAAAGTTCGTCTATCAGCATCTCAATATGCTCAGATTTAGAATAAAGCCACTCTAAAGCCTTGCCCTTCAAACGCATACCAATCATCACTCTAGTGATATCGTCGTTATCATGTGATATGCCGTCTTCAAGAGTTTAGTCTGTTTCTCCCACACGTTGTAATTATTCGACTTTCCGTCGAAAGGTATGAGTAACTCTGCTATTGCCGCCACGTTCACGCGCCCCCTTCCTGCGTGCGCCTCCATGTTAGCCCCCTCGTCTTCGCTCACTTGTCTTGCCTCCATGATAGCCGCTTCGTCTTCGCTCTTTTGACTTCGTCTACCTTCACTACGATCCGCGTCGCGATTACTTCGCAGGAGTTCTAACTCTTGCCGCATTAACACTAATTCACGTTCGGCCAATGCTTTCTCACGTCTGAGTACTTCAGCTTCACGCTGAAAGATGTTCAGAATTTCTTGCGCTCCCGCACCGCCCGTGTCACCATCATGGCCACCATGTTCGTCTTCTTGATCTTCTTGATCTTCACGCATCCATGCACCATCGGGGTTGGCTTCCATCAGCCGGGCAATCAACTCATGCTTTGCGCCCGACGTAGGGAGTTTACGAACTAGCAACTTTTCCTTAAACGCAACAAGAGTGAAAGAATTCGGCTCCATAGCACCACGATCCGTCGCCAGCACCAAGTCACTTTCCGCCCGCCGAAACGCTCGCACGAAACACTGCCCGCGTCGCAGCGTCCCTTCTTCGTCGTAACGCTCGCGCGGTGTATTCAGGTGTATTCCACCCGCAACGAGACGTCTTCGTTGCAGTCCTCGCGCGGTACTCCACCCGGCACCCGCGACGAGACTCCTTCTTCGTCGAAGCCGTCGTAGCACTCTCGCGGTACACCACCCGCGACAAAACGCCTACTCCTCGTCGACGTGACGACGCACTCGTTGTCTCGGCTCAAATCCTGGCACGAGCCCCCAAATTTGTAAGAGTAAAACGCGACGTCTTTAAAAATTCAAAGCCGAACTACTTCTGACTCGAATTTAGCCACACGCGTTGCCCCCAGCGACGCGTTCCTTTTTATTAATCGCACGCTCGCGATAGTTGCTTCCTACACAATTATTGCGCGTTTTAAGTCCGACAAAGTCCATATTGGCACGCAGTTTAAAAAATAAAAAAATGTATTTAATAATAATTAATATTGTGAAATATTATATTAAGCACCAAAATCCGCTTCGACCAAAAACAGCACTTCTCATTGCTTATGTTATTTTAAATTTTTCTTTTTTTCTAATTTTGTATAAAACACTTAATTTTTTTAATTGACATTAATTTTTATTAAATATTTTCGTAAGCAGTGAAATTTTACCTTTAATAATTCGTGAAAAAAAAGTGTTATACATATAATATATATTATAGTTTTTATAAATAAATAAACATACCTTATAATTTAAACTTTAAACTACCGAAAATAATATAATCATATATGAACTTATATGGTCATATAAGATTATATATATGATCAAATCACAATATTGTATCTTAAAGTATCAGATTGTTCTTGAATTTATCAGTTCAATTGAATCGCGAGGAATGGAGGAATGTCAGTAAGAATTAAGCTCTGATTGTTCGGTTTAACGTTTAATAAAAAAAGGTAACACAATTATTATTACAACTGCACTCTATTAATTACAGTAATCTGAATCTAAGAAACGGCTAATGCGGAATTCTAGCGAACGACTGCCACGAGCGTCGCTCTGTTGGGTTCTTTTATCGGTTCTGACCTTCCAGAAGGTTCCCCGTACAGGGAGGGGTATTGCTTGCCGTTAATGAACCTTCAAGAAGGCCAGAGACGAATTACGCGAATGAGCGTTTGCCAAAAATACGGTTTTAGCACGGCGCGCGCTTGTAATTGGGCGAGCGTCGGGGCAGGCTTAAGCTCGCGGTGCACTCACGTTGCGAGAACGTGTGGTCGCTACGTCACGCGCTCGGGAGCGCGCGCTCGCTTCAAGCGATTTGTCGGCCGCGATATCTGCAGCTTTGTACACAGATAGATGGCATTCGATGGGATCTCTTTCTCGTATTTAAAATTTGACAAACAGTGTTATAAGAACGGTATCAAAATACACGACACTGTCTCACGCTATGGAGCGGTACAATTTTTGTATCAGTTGTATCGTGGAGTCCACTCTTATAATAAAATAGCATACTTAAAAAATAATACTTGAAAATAACAAATTTCTGAAACTTATTTAAATATATATATATATATATATATATATATATATGTCTTTATATATAATCTTATATAATTATATATGACCATATAAGCTCTTATCAGGCCAAAATTCATATATGAGCATATAAGATCGCTTTTTATATGAACATATAATGTCTTATATGAACATATAAGAAGCGATCTTATATAAGAATATCTGTTATAATAGAAATTTTTTATATGTCCTTACATAATCTTATATAATCATATATGACCATATAAGATCTTATCAGGCCAAAATTTATATATGAATATATAAGATCGCTTCTTATAATATAAGACATTATAAGAGATTTTTTTTTCCCGGATCAAAAACGAATCAATATTTGCCAAATACGCTAAATAAATTTTAAAATATACATAGTGCTTTAATTATTAAAAAAAATTTATATTTAAAAAATCTTATATTTAAAAGTATAATAGAGACGTTGCCATAAGAGACTTATAGAGACGCTGGCGATATAATAGTCAACAATTTTTTCAATGCAGCATTAGTAAGTAAATCTTGCTTGCTAACGCTGCATAATGTCGAAAAAGTGAAAGGGACAATAGACGATGATAATGACGTATCTAACGTAAAATTTAGACATTTCAAACTTTGCATCGCAATATCTCCACTCGTAGGACACGTAGCTAGACAAAGAATAAAAACACTTTTATTACATAATTCAAACCCAAGTTAACAATTGATCGCCTATTCAGAACTTGATCGGTTCAAATCCGACAACCTAATAGCGTTTTTCTACTGGGAAAACTAGTCCAATACTGGTGCATACTGAGTGCAATTTTATTGCGCCAATATGAAATTCAGTTCACATATTTTCAGTGTTTAATGTTCTACTGACAAAAATTTATCAAATTAAACACAGTAGAACGCACATTATAAACACTGAAAATATGAACTGATTTTCACATTGGAATAATAAAATTGCACTTACAATCAGTGTGCATCAGTGTTGCACTAGTTTTTCCAGTAGAAAACGCTATAAAAAAGTAACTCGTCGGCTCATTAATTATTGTATAGATATGTATACGGTTTGTGTCTCGTTGCGCGTACATACACTTGACGCGAGACACTACCGTGTCTCTTCATATCGAGCGTCCTTTATATTGTTTTCTTCTTTTGTTCTTAACTGCTACGTGTGTCTGCGCGCCCGCGGTTTTCTTCCTCAATAATACGCTGATTTTACACTCGGATATTTTTTCTAGTCAATCACATATTTCATTTCTGTTAATTAATAAACTTATTTCTATTTAGTTTGAGTGATTAATATCACTATTAATTACTTTGCCCTGCAATTCTGAAGAAACACGTCTTTCGACAAACCTTGACAATTAACGGAAATATCCGTGATAAAACGATAACAAGTATGATAATTGTCAGATGAATGAATCGCGTGCGATGTCCCGGCCTCGACGAACAGGATCGTTGTTTTGATACTGCGTAATTCAATACAGCTATATATTGATTAAGACATCTGTATCATCCATACGGAACAAATAAGATTTATTTTAACGGTTTATTTACGGTTATATTTTTAATGCTTAACATTATATCTTAATTTGCATTGTTCTCGCGTTAATGAGTTACAATTAAATAAAGAATAAAGATATTATACATATACATTTTCTAGATAAAGATAAAGCGTAAAAATTCTTCAATTGTAAAATTTGTGCAGCAATCGATCAAAAAATAAAAAAAATTTACTCTGTGAATTTAATAGAGCAAATTTAATAGAGAGGTTTCTAAAGCTGGGGTGTGTTTTATATCCCACGCGAGTAACGTAGGGTTCATGATCCCGTGTTTATGCACGCAACGATGTGCGTAAATACGTACGTATTGACGCAATGTACTCGTAATTTCGCGCAGTTCCCCTAATTTAAAAAAAAAAACTTCTAGAATCGCATCTTAATGACAGGTTTCTCGATTTACTTGAAATTTCTCAGTCTATCTATAGACGAAAGAGAGACGTGCGTCGCAAATTTTCCGCCTCTAATTTCCTTCTAATTTCCCAATAAACGCGCAATCGAGCGTTCCGGGAACGAGAGGAGCCGAGATCGCGAATGAGCGCACGATAACCCGCGGACACAGCGTCTCGGCGATACGGCGAGGGTTATCGGAGTTACGAGAGTTACGTTGTTGATGAATCATTGGAAAATCTGGAATAATATTCGCAGGAAGTTCGATTCACGTGATACCCATGATGATCGTTAGATGTAGCAAAACACGATCTCCAAGGACGGGAGACGAATACGTCTCCATTCGATTAGTCGAATACATTTGCGAGGATCTTTCCGGAGACGCGCCTCTATTATTCCTATTACTATCCGGACGTAAATAAGCGAGCAATTAATCACGGCTAATTATCCAGTTCTTGAAAGTTGAAATTGTTGAGGCAAGTCGAATATCTTCGAGATATCATTGGATCAAAAGCGCAAATGTCTTCGGGATTTCTTTAGTATGCATTTGTTTCTTAGGACTATTTTCTATTAAGACATGCCTCTTGTAAGAGATCAAACTTTAAGAGCGGATTTTCCAACGAGGTGTCGGTGATGATGTCTTCGCAAAGATTTGGAAAAAGCGCGAAAGGAGCAAAGTTCGACAACGGGAAAAGAAAAAGAGAGGATCGCGGAAGATAAAGGCAGAGGCTCGTGGATAGTCGACGAGCGATTCACGGGAAGGAATTCGGCGAAGCCGGCGAGACGTATAGGAAAGGATACTGAGCGTCGCACGTCGCACGGTCGGTGGCCGGCGCGACGACGCGACGTGGCCGGTTCTCGCGATTTAATCCGCGCCCGTTGTAACCCTCTCCTCCTTGCACGAGCTCGAGGGGTTAATGATAAAAGTAGCCGGCACGAACATCACGCCTTCAGTCGGTCCGCAGCCTCTCTGTTGGCTGTTGCTCCCCCGCCGCTCTCTCAAACGTTTCTCTCGCGAGGAAGAGGAAGCGTGCCTCTCGTTAATATGCCCGTGACGATCTGAGACTTTTTTTTTCCAAAAACCACGAGTACGCGCGTCAAACGGTGTGAAACTCCGAGACGATAATGTATAAGACAATCGTGTCTTGCGCATTTCTCTGCCTGTTCTACCCGTGCCTTCGACCCTGCGAAGGCGACGCGACTGCGGTTACCAATCGGTAAAGACACCCCTTAGCATCTCATTTCACAAATCCCATTTCAAAGATAACAATTGGCCAGTTCTTTCTCTTTCTGATTCTCGATTATCGATTATGCGTTCGCGGACATCGGACTCTTCTCGCAGATTCTCCGTTATCGCCGACCGACCGAGAATAATACTCGCGATGCTCGTTATTATGCGTTATAATAGCCACATCGATTTTTCCTCGCGATAAACTCGACGGTATAAGATACCGTTAAGAAATTAGCCATGAAAGTCTAAGAGATCTCTTAAAGACGTTCAAAACAGCACATATTGCAAAAATCTGATTGATACGTTTAATATCTGGTATACTTAAATTATCGTAACCTGAATCTTGGGAAAATCTCGAAGTGGCGTCTGAACATCTTTTATGCTTTGCCGTTTAAATACTAAGAGATAAAAGGAATTTGAGCTTTCTTTGAGTGATTTTGACTCACGCTACAATAATAAACGTCGCATTCTTTACTGACCTATCAAGTAATCATTATCCCCAAGTTATCGTAAAAGAAATTATTCCAGAGTTCCCCCGAAACCAGTATTCGTTGTCCCTCGCGTTCATGTGGTTTAATCGGCTTGTTCTTTTAGAGGATATGTATTTACTGCGCCGAGGAGATTCTTGGCCGGCGAAACCGAGAGCGGCTGTTTGTCGCTGCACAATCTCGAACCGCCGGCGCACGTTATCCTGGAGTTGCTATCTCCAGCGGGTACGGGCGTGGATGACGAGGTACTGACCAGGACGAGTGGCGTCGTCAAAACAGGCAAGTACATTTTTTCCTTCCTCGGATTTTTATCAATCTAGAGTTTTCAAAGATGAGTCGAATTTTCAGGTTGTTTGTCATTTTATAGAGGTCTTTAGCATTTTTTTTATACCCTACGATCCCTGATGGACTTGCACGTTCTCTTATTTCTCAGGTTGTTACCTGAGAACTCTGTTGAGAGTTTCACGGTCAATTTGCGCCTGTGGATAATTGAATATTCGAACGTGACCCGATGTGTTATCGCGCACGCGACGCGATAACGCATAATCGTCGAAAATACCACGCGGATTCCTATGTTGAATTCAGGGACGTAGCGATGAGATGACAACAGGAAGCGCGGATTCGGATACTTTCAGATGCGATTACCCGAACGAACGGCCGATCTTTAAAAAACGATCGGGAAATTGATAAATTTACATTTGAGCAGGAATTTAACGGAGAATTTACTTTCGCGCGGCGAAAATCCCGGCTACGCCCAATGAATCGCGTCCCGGTCTTTCCTCCTTCTTCCCTCCGCAGCTCGAATCGGACGCTTTAAACAAATCATAAATTGAAATTGTCGCCGCTTCCTGCGGGGGAGCTAAATGAGCCGAGTCTCTCTCCGAAGGGGAAATAAGTAATCGCTCGGGATCAGATGGGAAACCCATCTGCATTGTTAGGCACGGGGTGAACAACAAGTACGGAGCTTAATCAAGGACCGAGTTTATCATATATATATATATATATATATATATATATATATATATATATATATATATATATGTATTATGATGCTGGCGGACGCGCGGAAAGATTTATCAATGAATCGCTAAAAAAATACGCTGGTAGTAAACTTGGCGAAGTAAATTACGCTTAAATCTAAATGCAATAAAGTATTCAGTGATCTAAAGTGCTTAATAACGTATAAATTATTCTCTCGTAATACATCTTTCGGTATCCATATACTTGCGCCAACAAGCGCAATCTGCAATCTATACGCCTATCCATATATATTTATGCAAGTATCTATATTAGACACCAAAAATAAAATATTTTCTATTTCATTAAAAATATCTACCCTAAGCTCGATCATTTCAACTCGAATATACCTATAATTCAATCGCGATTATCGGCGCGACGATTAAGCGAATCAACTTATATACAATTGTACGCTATTATCCTTATGCTATTAGCGATTTGTTCGCGACTATCATTAAATATTTTATTCTTCTTTTTTTCATTACTCGAACGTTTGCGCTTGGAAAGTAGAAGTAAGTAAATTCAAATATTGGTTTTGTTAATTCGTTTGCTCATTCGTAGGAATAGAAACATGTCTAGAACTGGCGGTGCCCTTCACGAAATATTTCAACGGACGTTTGCGACTGAAAATAAAGTTTGACAAATATCCCGACTACATCGTGGAAACGGAGAAGGAAGTTTATATCGAGCACGATTCCCTAATCACATTTGTCGAGACAGATAAGCCGGTCTATAAACCCGGGCAAGATGTGAACATTAGAATCCTCATACTCAAGCACGACCTGAAGCCATGGAAGAAAACGGTTCGTCGCTCGCTATCCGTTAATATAAAATAAATATTAATGCAATAATAACTGAGCAGTAGTAATAATATATTTCAGTAGTAATATTTCAACAGTAATAATATAATATATATTTGTACCTTAGAGAGAGGTAAAGAATCGTATCTCCAGGTTTTATCAAAATTAGAGTTAATACTTTTTCCAATACACCAGGAATTAAAATTATATTATAGTAAAGAGTCTTATGTCCACTATTACCAGTTCTTAAGGTACAATGTTTAGAAAAAATCGTATTGACAATTTTCATAGAAATAATAAATATAACTATAATAAATAAAAATAATAAATGAACTTTAAATCCTGTTTTCTCTAAATTCCTAATAATAGAGATATGATTTTTTACTTTTATGGTACAGATATATTCTCTAAGGAGAGACGATTTATTCGTATAGAGTTCTAATTTATAGACTCAACTAGAAAGAAAAGAACTTTTATTTAATAATGCCGAGCTTGCCTCTCTTTCTAGATACCAAAAGTATGGATTGAGAATCCATCCGAGGTACGAGTGGCACAGTGGGCTAACGTCAGTACCGAAAATGGAATGGCACAACTAAAATTTGCTCTATCTCCGGAACCAAGTCCGGTAATACGATCGTGATCCTAAACGAGAGCATGTAACGAAGAGCGTGATAACGACAATGCTAAGAATTCTTATTTGTGCTATAGGGTGCCTGGAAAATTAAAGTGGAAAAGAGGAGATCGCAACCGCAATTGATCCATACAACCGTATTCGAAGTGAAGAAATATGTCCTCCCCAGATTCCAAGTGACCATAACTTCACCGGGATACATTCTCGCGGATGCGGAGAACGTTACGTGGAACATATGTGCTAAGTAAATGCTCGTTTTGATAATTAATCGGTGAATCGAAGCATTTACTGCGCGAAATTATCTTACATCCATTTTATTTACAGATACAGTTATGGCAAACCGGTCAAGGGTAAATTACTCTTGAAATCGACGCCTCAAATACCGACATGGAGACGGAAGCCTAATCTCCCGGAAATACATTATGAAACGGAGGTCAGTAACCCCTTCGGTCGGTCGACAAATTAATGTTTATTTTATAAGTTACAAAATTGCTACTTAAATGATTTTCCAATCATATTTGATTTATAAAAATCTAACTCAAATATTTTATAAACGTACGTAATGTGATATGTAAATTCGACATATCTCGCGACGGATTTAAAACTAGCCGATTATTGCAGCTGGATTCGCCAGATGGTTGCACCGAATTTGTTCTATCGGGCGCGGTGCTTGGGCTTGCTCAATGGAAAGTGGCACCGAACAATATTGTCCTCATAGCTAATTTCACCGAGACCGGTACCGGCATAGTAGAGACGACGATTAGTCGAACCGTAGTCGTGCATCAGGCCCTAAAACTGGAGTTCCTGCCGTACACGCCGAAATATTTTAAACTAGGTTTGCCATATCACGGAAAGGTAAGTAAAGATCGCAAATAATCGATAATCATTTTAACTTCTTCTAAGACTTATAAGCTTTGATCGGGATCTTTGCTTCATGAATTTGAATAAAAGTATGCTCTTTATGTAGAAATGTGCGAACTATTCGAATACGAATCTCACTCGATTCGATTTGATTCGAATTCTTCGAATTTCTATAATTCGAATCTGAACTATTCAAAAATTTCGAATCTATAGATGGTTCGAATTATACGAATCATATACTGTCAATCATATAAAAATTATATTTCCTGTTAATAAGCAAAACAGTACGGTCATGTTAATAAATGCATTCAGTGAGTGCATTAAGTATTAAAATCTCTTACCATAAGCGTTAATTGTAAATAGCAGTAAAAAAGTTTATTTCTAATTTTTTATTATCTAATTCTAATTGTAAGTAAAAGTTTGAATATACATAAAAAATAGTAAGCTATGAGTATTGATAATAAAGTAAATTATATATTATTATATTTGAATTTCTGTGTACGTAATTGGACAATGTTATTGGATACTACATTAGAGTATTTTAATAATTTATCTATAATTTTTTGGCTAATTGTTTCCATTACTGCGACATGCATTAAATAATATTTTATTAGTTTTATATTAAATATTTGAATCTTTTTTTCCTTAAAAAGAATTTATATTATATAATCAATATTATTTTTCCACATCAAAATATTCTCTTATTATCTACGTGTTAAAATTTAATCTAATAATAATTATATTGTTAATTAAAATTGATATTCCAACGATTCGATTCGCTTTAATTCGAATAAAATTTTGTCGATTCAAATTCGAAAAAAAGACAAAATTTGATTTGACATAAAAAAATCCTTGATTTGCAGATCTCTATCTTTATGGAATGCGAAATAAATCTCTTTTACAGTTACGTGTCTCGCGGCACGACGACACCCCGGCACCGCACGAGAAGATTCAACTCTGCGTGCGAGTACGTGGTAAGGATGAATGGCTTCGCGTGGTGGTTGAATGCCGCAACTTCACATCTTCGTCCGACGGTTTTGTCGACTTCGTCGTACCACCACCGCATAGGAACATCGTCCTGCTGAGTTTCGTCGCGACCGGTGTCGACTATCCCACGAAATACTATTCGCCGGATACGCGTTGGCGAGTACGTCGAGCAGCTGTTATATATTTTGAAAAAAAGAGTTACATACTTTCCAAACATATAAAAAATGTCTTGTTTTTATTAGATTATTTTTTAATGATTTATTTGATTCATCTGAAGACGATTTATTTAAAAAAAAAGATTGAGACACAATCTTCGAGTACATTGTTTATTTAAAACCTTTTGTATAAGCATAAGGTCGTTCGTGCATTTATAATTTATTGTAAATCGTAATTAGGTCTTCATGGATCAACCGTCGGCGCATATCGAAGTGAATCCTTGGTACTCACCATCAGATAGCTATTTGGCGGTAGCCCGAGGTTATCAACCGATCGTTTGCGGTGAAAAGTACTCGTTCAACGTCATGTACACGGTGCCGGCGAAAAGTAAAACCAACGAGTCCATTTCCTTTCATTACTCGATCAATTCCAAGGGGGACTTGTTAATATATGGTCACGTGAAACACCGGCCGACCAGAGATACGGTCTTGAATTATTCGGAATTCCGGAATTTGTTAGGTGCCGTCGAATCACCAGGAAATAAGACGGATCAGGGTACCATCGCTCATAGGTAATACTTCAATTAAATAATATTTTATTTGCCGATCTCATGAATATCCCGCAAATATATTTTCGGAAACCTTTGGACGCGCTCTGAATTACCTTTTGTTTATTTAGAAAAAAATTAGGGGATCGTAGATTTCAAGGTTTCTCACATCGACACTTCTCGTTTCTCCAGATTCCCCCTCAGCGTCAAGATCACCCCGTCAATGGCACCTGTCTCTGAATTGTTACTATATTACGTTCGTTCGGACGGCGAGGTCGTCGCTACCACGTATTCCATCAAAGTCGGACACTGCTTCGAGAATAAAGTGAAGACCGCCTGGCATACCGACGCTCAGACCCCGGGAACAGCCACTCAGTACCACGTGGAAGCCGCCCCCTGGTCTCTCTGCGGTATCTCGGCAGTCGACAAGTCGACTCGTTTCTTAGCAGGAGCCAAAGCAAACCTGATCGACGCTGATCAGACTTTCACGCAGCTGAAGAGATTCCATATCGAGCCAGAGCCGCGTCCTATTTGGGCGTGGACTCATTGCAAAGGTATACAAAATGATAAGACACAATACAGATAGTCGAATATAACAGTACATTAATTCCTATAGTTCCTCTCTTAATATATTTTTTATTAGATCTTTTAATGCATATTATTCCAAATTGCTATAATGATAAACTTGATAAACTTATTATTCAAATATGATACTCGCAACTGATTTTCTATTTTTCTGTTTTTCATTCAGATCTCTCATTTTTACGAAATAAGTGTCTGGATATTTATGTGATTGTCTAATATCCCACTTGGGTTAATGTAAAGTTATTACGATATCCGGTTAACGTGAAACAATTCACGTGATACAGCATATAAATCCTTCACAGTTGCAACGCACGAAGAAACAACCAACACGGAATTCGATCATTTGCCACTTCCCGCTTTTGAAGAGTCACCCGCATGGGCACGCAAAAGGAGAAGAAGAACGGTGTACAACGGCGCGCTTGTGAATTACGTGGACGCCATACAAGCGTTCGATGTGAGAACTTTCTGGAAATGTAAATAAATTCTAAGATTGTAAGAAAGACAATTATATGTCCATTGGATCTTTCCCCGTATTTCAGGACTTCGGAGCTGTCGTGATGAGTGATCTGATACTCGAAACGCGGCCTTGCCATCAGCTTCGCAGAGGTAGAGGCAGGAGTATGAACGTGAGCCTGAAAAGCATGGCCCCGATTCCTTTCCTCTCAGCGTCCGCGGAGCTGGAAACGGATGCTGGTGCGTTTTTAGGAAAAATGGCTTAATTGTCCATAGATAATTTTTTTTTCTTAAGCTAACTTAATTAATTATCATACTGTCGTATTATCTCGATAGGAATGTTTAAAATGGCGAAGACACTACCTATGGCGTATCCATTATTAAATGTGGGGCCCGAACAGGGATATATGGATCAAGTACCCGATCAACCTGCTCTCAGATCTTACTTCCCCGAAACATGGCTGTGGGAATTAGTGCCGACAGGGTATACATTTAAATTCGTAGCTTACTATATGTATAATTATCTTTAATCAAAGACAACTTCGTGATAATCGTTTCCCCGACTAATTTTTAAATTTTATTTTAATTTTTTTTTTTTTTTTTTATATATATAGAGGATACATTAACAAGTTATTCTTACACTTTTTAATACAATTACAATACAAAAAGCATCTTCGGCTTTCGTTTGTTTGATTAATATTGCCTTATGTATGTTCTTTTTCTTTACATTTTACAGAAAAGAAGGCAAAGTGACGGTGGAACGTACTTTGCCTCATACCATTACCGATTGGGTTGGATACACCGCGTGTATTTCACCTACGCACGGTCTCGGAATAGCACCACCGACAACCATCACCGGATTCCAGCCGTTTTTTCTCGATTACAGCTTACCATATAGCGTGAAACGCGGAGAAATGTTGCGCATGAAGGTTTCCTTGTTTAATTACATGCAACACAGTTTACCGGTAAGTTGCAACAGTCGCGAGCATTCGACATTCGTTTCACTCTCGTTCCACTATCTTCAAGCACACCACGTAAAATTTTCATAAAATTCAGTATTAATAAAAAAAATTGTGACGAAATATAAATCGCATATTGATGAGTCATATTTTCATACACATTATACGTTACACGGTCTTTGATTATAATCTATTAAGTCCTAGGAGGTCGATCCCTATATACGCGCTTTTCTGTTTAAATCCTTGTAACTCGGAGCTTAATCAAAATTTTGGCTCAACTTCCGAATAGCCCCTACCTCCGAATTTGATGAAACTTGCAGGAGTTGTTGACTATTAGAGGACACGTTCATATTATAAAGGATTTTGTACGGAAACAAATAGGAACGGAGAAATTGGCGTCAAAAATTCAAAATTTGGTAAATGTCTACAATTAGGGCCCCAACGAGAAATCAATTGATAAGAGGTAAATTCTATGTATTTTTGCTCCTCGAATCCAAAACTGTTGATAAAATTTGGGAGTCGCTTGTATTTTTTAAGATATCGTTAAGAAAATGAGAAAAAAACACTACATATAGGTTAGATGACGCGCTTTAAAAGTATTTAACTTTAACTGTTTAAAGCGCGTCACTAATCTACATAGGTTAGATGACGCGCTTTAAAAGTATTTAACTGTTTAAAATTTTTTTGGGCACGCGAGAAGGGGTGCAGGGTGGGCGAAGCCCCTCTCCCGCTTATGTTTAAGGTAGCTGTCTCGCTACGTGCTAGTCATGTGACTGTTTGTAGGTTTTCACGTTCAGAAATATATTTCAGGCAATTTTTGCTAAGGGAAAAATAATTTTATGAATTATGGTGTAAAATTTCATATGTGACAAAGTATGTTACTTTTTCCAAATTATGTGATTTTTCTCATTTGACTCCGTTTTGATCAGCTGATCATGCGAGTCGTCGAGAAAGGTTACAAGTGAGGTTACATCTCCTTTTCGATTGAATTTTGACAATTACTGAGAAAGGGTTTCAAAACGCATGACAGGGGTGTCAATCACTATCCAATTCGGCTAAGAAAGACGAGCCCCATAACCTGCAACTACAGTGATTAGCCAGCGGCGTTGCCAAGTCTTCCCAACCTCACCTCGACCAAAAAATGTCTGCTCGATTACCGCATTTTCACTAAAATAAACTAAAAAATTAGCAGCGAAATCTCCGGTAACCTATATATTTTATGGTTGCATCGGATTCTTCGAAATCTAATGTACAAAAAGCAATGTTTTTTTCTCACTTTATCTAATCGAAAAATACGAAAATATGTGATTGAAACCGTGATAGAGCCTTCTTTTCTGTATGAAGTAATGCAAAATTTGTGATTTTCGAGATCGATTTTCTAGAGTAAATAGTCGGTAAGGAGCCACAGAAAAAATCGACTGCAAAGCTGATCATATAATTTGATATAAAAACCGAAATCGAAAACTTTATCTAATACATGCCCTGACGAGACAGCTACCTTAAAGCAAAATACATTTCCTCCGGGCACGCCGAAGGCGTGTCCATGGGGGGGGTGCGGGGGGGCGAAGCCCCCCCCGCTCCACCCATCAACCCAACCCACACCGCCAGGTGCACGGGGGGGTGCAGGGGGAGCGGAGCCCCCCCCCGCTCACACTCTTAGGTTTACTCACACAATGGGGGGGTGCAGGGGGAGGGCGAAGCCCCCCCCGCCCATACATGTAGTACTTTGATATATATTTCACGGTTCTCATTTTCTTAACGATATCTTAAAAAATACAAGTGACCCTCAAATTTTATCAACAGTTTTGGATTCGAGGAGCAAAAATACATAGAATTTACCTCTTTTCAATCGATTTCTCGTTGGGGTCCTAATTGTAGACATTTACCAAATTTTGAATTTTTGACGCCAATTTCTCCGTTCCTATTTGTTTCCGTACAAAATCCTTTATAGTATGAACGTGTCCTCTAATAGTCAACAACTCCTGCAAGTTTCATCAAATTCGGAGGTAGGAGCTATTCGAAAGTCTTACCAAATTAATGACCTCTATCTTTTTGCTGACAAATATTGAACTATCAAATGATTTCGTCTATTATTCTACCTTTTTGAGTAGAATTTTTGTTGTAGATTACTGAAATAATAATTGTATCGATTTATTCTACTCAAAAAGGTAGACAAAATCATTTATTAATTAAATATATTTGTTAGAGTAAAAAGACAGGGGTCATATACTTTTTTTACCTCCATACATTTTATATCTTTTTTCAGATATTCCACTCTATCACCAACTAAAGATTTTCGGAGGACCTCTTTCTTTTTATCCCTAAATAATACAAGAATTTAAGACAAAAAGACGACCTCATAGAACTTAATAAATTAATTGAGAGATGTTAAATGCATATTAATCACAATGACAATAACTGATATCAATATATTATAACTGATTGAATAATGCTTTGACGTTCGTAGGTCAAGATCAAGTTGGAAGATGCAACGGGGCTCGACTTGCATCTGTCGCACGCAGTAGCTTCGTTCTGCGTAAAACCGCGAGACAGCGTGGTGCACGAATATATTCTCAGACCGCGAGTTCTTGGCGATGTTAATATCACGGTCTCCGCTTCGATCGACTCTGATTACGCTGAACCATGCGGCCCGGAAATGCTTCTGTATACACGGTAAATGGAACAATCGGATATTCCTTCGCAATTATTAATATTTAAGAATTCTATAAAAATACGTAGTTTTATTTATGCAGTAAACTTGACGAAAATATAATTTTAGACCATACCCGCACACATATATCGGGGAATTAAAAATTTCCAATATTTTATCAAAATAAGAAAAATATGATTTTGTCAAATATAATTCTTGATTGTTTAAATATTTAAAAAAATTGGTTAAATATTAAAAAAAAAATTATAGAAATTGTAAATAAAACATTCGACAGTATTTAGCAATTTGTACACTTTTTCAGGGACGTGATTATAAAGCCGATACTGGTGCTACCGGAAGGCTTTCCTGTGGAAATAACGAAATCCGCGTTCATCTGTCCGAAGGACTTTAGCGACGACTCCACCATAACTTGGAATCTCGATCTACCCGACGATTTGGTGCCCGAAAGCGCGAGAGCATACGTGTCCCTGATAGGAGATATCCTAGGTCCGGTCCTTGAAAATCTAGACAATCTTGTTCGCTTGCCGATGGGATGCGGCGAGCAAAATATGATTCTCTTTGTTCCTAACATCCACGTGATCGGCTACTTGGACGCGACCGGAGTCGAGAACCCAGAGCTGAGAGTAAAAGCTATCAGAAATATGGAGAAAGGTACGTGCTTTGATCTTGATCCAAATTTAATTCGCAATTAAGAATAGATTTTACATTTGGTCGTGCGACACAGGATACCAGCGCGAATTGATATACAGACATCCGGACGGTTCGTACTCCGCGTTCGGCCCGGAAAGCTCGGAAGACGGCAGCTCGATTTGGCTCACCGCATTTGTGATCAAATCTTTCGCTCAGGCGAAGAGTATAATTCACATCGACGAACGAGATCTTAAAATTTCTGTAAAATGGATGGTGAAGAAGCAATTGGAAAATGGATGCTTCCCTGTGATCGGCAGGATATTCCACAAGGATATGAAGGTATTACAAGCGACATTTGTGATTCTTCCTCCAAAAAGTGATACCTAACACCCTTAAACGTGTTCGTAGGGTGGTTTGCAAGATGACGACAATTCTTCCTCGGCGTTAACGGCTTATATCCTGATCTCGCTCTTAGAATCGGGCGTGCCGTTAACAGCATCGCTCATTAATAACGCTCTACATTGCCTGGAGAAAGGAATGGAGAACGACGGCGGTACGACGTACACGGCAGCTTTATCCACCTACGCCTTAACGTTATTGGAGCACCCGAAAGCGAACAATAGCATGAAATCGCTTATGACACGTGCCACGCGAAACAACGTATGTATAACAAAGTTGACGCTAATTTTAATGTTAACGAAAACAGTTCTTGCGAGGCAAAAAATCTCACAATCAGTCGATGTAATCTTCATAGCAAATTTTTGTTTGCTAGGATCTTCTCTGGTGGGAGGACAAGTATAAACCGTCTCTAGGATTGAGTATTGAGATGACGGCGTACGCTGTGCTGTCATTAGTGAAATTAGGTGGCGAGACGAACATGGTCGAGGCGTTGAAAGCAGTCCGTTGGATGTCAAAACAACGCAACGCAGAGGGCGGCTTCACGTCCACGCAGGACACTGTGCTCGGCCTGGAGGCACTCACCAAGTACGCTACCACGATGTCGAGCAACGCGACGGATCTCTCGGTACTCGTGACCGCCGGCGAGGTGGACCAGGTGTATAGAATGCACAACGACAATCGCATGGTCCTCACGCAGATTCGCTTGCCCGTAATACCCACGATAGTCGAGATCTTCGCTGAGGGTGAAGGCTGCGTCTTAGTGCAGGTAGCTTTGCATTTTCACAGAAATATCATAAGATATTTCGTCTAATGAAGAAGCAACCAACCCTTGACCCCTCTTGAATTTTGCTAAATTTCTAATGTTACAGTACACTCCATTCACTAATACAAAGTACAGTAACTCTGTCCAATGGTTTGGTTTAGGATCACTATTTGGTCCTAAACCAAAATAGTTTAGGAAATATTAATATTAGAAATGTTTCTTTCGATATCAATGATAAATAAACTATGTTTATGCAAAGAAGTTGCATTCATAAAATGCGCTTAGTGTAAATTAGTAATGTATTTTAAATTGTTTCTATGATAGATATGACTATCCAAAAACGTGTACATATTATAATCATAATATTGATAGTGCACAAATTGAAAGTCCCGACACCGAAGATTAATTGTCATATAATGTATTTTTGTTAATTGTGATGTACTTCTCTTTGTAATGTCATTATATAGTTATATTTTTCTTATTTATAATATAACATAATTATAGTACATAAATTAAAATTTATTTTACAGAATTTTAAAACAATTATGCACACAAAAAATTTTAAACATTAATATTTCATAAACTATTATTGCGCATTTAGCTAGACAGAGTAACTGTAACTTATATTAGTGAATAGGATATACCGTAACATTAAAAATTTAGCAAAACTTAAGAGGTCAAGGATTTTGGTTGACCCCTTTAAGCCAAAAGTTCGCGTAAGTGAGAAATGGTCCCTTGAGAACATTTAAATGTTAATAAAAATCCGTAATTTTTCAGAGCAATATAAAATACAACGTTGCACGCGCAACCGGCTCCGAAGCATTTGATCTCTCGGTTAATGCCGCTCCCGCGACATGGCTGGACGAATGCTCGATGCAAAAAATTACAATCTGTACGCGATATAAAATGGCAGATGGGGAAAGTAACATGGCATTGCTAGAGATCGACATGATAAGTGGATACGTCCCAGATCGTACGAGTCTTCATTCTCTATTGGAGGATCCGGCTACGAGTGAGTGTGCAACTGAGAATATGTTAAAATCAATCCGGATAATTGTGACATCGTAAATTAGACGTCACAATTTTTCGAAAAGAAAAATTCCAAATCTAAGACACTCTGTAATAAATTTGATAAATGATAATCATTACTTTCATAATTATTTTATAGCGATCATACTTATAATAAGAAACATTGCGAAATCACAATTATACTGTTATTATATGCTAATGATATTAGTTATCACATATTAAGGGATATTAAGATAAAATTTATTCCCCAATTCATCCAATATACAAATATTTGCAGAAGTGAAACGTTTCGAAGAGGATCGGGGTATCGTCACCATTTACTTCGACAAGTTAATCAATCAGAAAACCTGTATATCGTTTACGGTGACCAGAGAAAATATCGTGGACAGACTTGAACCGGCGAATGCAAAACTTTACGATTACTACCAACAGGAGTTGACGATATCTAGCGTAAGTTTACAAATATATTGTTTCATAATCATTAAATATAGAATAAGTATATTTTATAATATATGCATTATATATTTTTTCAGAGCTATAGCTTCGCAGCGACTTGCAGCAGTGCCACTCCGAGCGAAGAAGTGGAGATTCCTAATCCAGTGCCAATAGAAGTGCAAGAAATAGGCAAGGACAACGCGAAGAAGAATACCGTGGGAAAAGAGGAGACAGTCGAAAAAGCGGTCGAAACCCCGGACGATCGAAATGGAACTATAGAGCAGATAGGTAACGCGACTCAGAACACTGTGTTTCATTGTCAGCCAAAGCCACAAACTGATTCGGCCGAGCAATTCCACAACAAAGTAACAACGGAAAATCGGTGACCGGCATACAATTTAGAAGCGAAGATGTTTCTTCGGTAGAAAATTCCATTTTCGAAATAAATAGCGACGATATGGATACCGTTGTAAACTTCGCGCAGTTAACAATAACAACATCATGTCTGATAATATGGATAATTAATGAAAATTACGTACACAATTCGAGAGTAATGAGAAGGATTAGTATATCCAAATCTCTTATTAAAGTTATATACTTGAATGATTTACGCGATTAAATGGAGAAACGCGTGTATATATATATATATATATATATATATATATATATATATATATATATATATATATATATAAAGTATGCTTCCAGTACACTATTCCAGAAGAAACATATTTTATGTAACACGTGCATGGAAAGTGGCCCATTACACACGCTACGCGTGCGTGATAGACCACTTTCCACGCACTTGCAACATAAAATAGGGTGTGCAAGCCATGCGTAAAGATGAAAATTCCCGGGTGCGGAGTTGACGCACGAGCCGAAGGCTACTTGTTACACAAATAACTATTACGAAATCACATTCAATTGCATATCAATAATAAGCTTGATAGGCGAAACTTTTGGCTAAATTGTTCTCGTTATTTTCGAGATAAATCTTCTTTTTACGCAATGCTTTCTTCGCAATTTTCTGACTTTTCCAAATTTCTCAGTACCACAAAGAGAAGCTGGAAGCGGCCAGGCACCGGACGAACCGGACATCAATCTGAACCCCGTGTTCGACAGGCTTGGACCTCCTAGCATAGATCTCGAGGATATGGAGGCACCGTTCTCAACTCTTATTAGACAGGGACAAAATTCCTTTGGGACGGATTTTGACGGAAATCCGCTCTTCGTTGTGGTCGATCACGAACTGGCGACTCCCGAAGGGGTCGAAGGGCCCGTGCCGGTTTCCGTGAAACCCGACATCACACATTTTGACGACAATCCACTGTTGAATGTGACTAATGAAACGGAACAGAAGATAGAAATAGATCTGAGCAATGCGCAAGTATTACGTACGTGAATTCAAACTAATAGGCGTGAAAATTATTATATAAAGTTGAAATCACGTTTTGGTTCTCCCTTCTTCAGAGAAATTGGATCTTAACAATATCGTACAGTATAGCCCACGGTTGCTTCAATTCACTTTATACTCATTATTTATTCACTCTTTTCGAAATTGGAAAGATCAATCTTAATTGGCAAGATTAATCTTCTTCGTTATAAATGGCGATACCAAACCGATTATATTTTTTTTATTTTAGCACCTCTTGGTTTGAACGAGTCCTGCCCTGTATGCGCCGATGAACTACCGTCGAATATTAATGATCTTTATTGCTCCGCCAGTACCGTTGTAAAAGCGGCGATTAGACGATTGCGAAAGGCAAGACTCCTATTAGATATACAACCGTCCCACGAAGACGTCAAACGCCTGCATTCGACGATCGCATTTGTCTTAAGACCCAACTGTTCTTGCCCGCCTTTAGATAATCGTAAGTATATAACTGAGAATAATCAAGAACAAATACATATATACTATCGTTATTACATATTATATATTCACTATTATTATCTTGTTATTTGTAATTTGAATTATATTACAGCTGGAAGTCTGGCACTGTTGATGCATTTCGAGGACGGCGAGTTTGCTAAGAGTTCGCATAATCGATATGTCTTAGACGAACAGGTTTCTATATACGGATTACCACCGGTTGGTGGGGTTCCACGTGAGATAACGGACGCTCGAGCAACGTGTGTGAATCGAGATAATAGCGCATTTCTTAATCTTTCTACGGCTGACTGATCTTCGGCGTTCCGCCGAGAATATACTAAATACGAATAGACATAACAGATAACAGAATACACGTCACGTATCATATTAACAAAACTCAACAATTGAGAGAAGAACTCGATCGGTTTCAGGCGTATAAAAATTAAATACACACACATTTAAATTTTAAAGTACAATAAAATCTATACGAGGCAATTTGAAACAAGAAATTCTTCATTATAATATCTGACTCATTAATTTTAGCACGCCTTGTATGTAGTTTGAAGAAGTAAATTTTACACAGGGTATTGTAATCAATGTCGAATACACTTGAATTTCCGTCGCAAATCTCTTCTGCAGCTCCCTCCGTACAACATATTCTCACAACATCACAAACTCTACGTTAACAGTGCGATGAGAAAACACAATATGTAATAGAATAAAGTGTCATTTTTACAGCGAAAGTTATATGCGTTCAACTCTCATAATTGTGAATAGCAAATAACTAATGAATTAAATAAACTGTAAATAAAGCACAGCGATTTATGATATAATAATTGGGTAATTTAATGCATCCATAAAATTTTAATCTCTAATGTCATATTCCCTATTACCAATTTGAACGTGCACTATGTCTTAAAATGGGTATGTACATATAATAACGTCAATTTTTTAACTATTATTAGCTTGCATATAAATTTTCTTAAACATTTGAGAATTCATTTTTCCAGATAAATTTACTGTACGAGTTTGATCACTTTGATCCTAGAGAACCAAGAAGCGACACTCTTATAGAAAAAAGAAATGATCCTTTCTAAACGAAGAAAAATCTGAATTCGATTTGAATTACTTTCACGCGTATGAGAATGATAGAAGCAAGCAAGAAGAGTATGAAAATATTTTGAATTTCAAACGCATGTATTGTATCTTTTATTTGTTGCCCATGTTTGATCGCATTGTAATAGTTATTACAAGTTAACAATCACCCGAATCGAATTCTCGCTACATTAAATAGTGTTTTGTTATAATGTATGTACGATTATTTATTTAATACGTTTGTAATCCGTGATTATATTGTCCATTTGACATTTAACATTGATAAGATCGAATCTGCCACCAGCAAAACGATATTTTAATCGAATCTACTCTCCGTGTGTTACTACATTAAACCCCGTATTTTGCAAAGGACGAGCTATTAAATATCAAATGGATAGAGATTCTCTGGAATTATTATTATTTATTCACGCTGTATACAGTTAAATGCTTGAAATAAATAAACATATACTATTGCTTACTATACACTATCCATCGCGCTGGCTCGCTACAATACCATTGAGAACTTAACTACGTAAGGAATGAAAAGATGAATGTAATTGGCAGTAATAATCAGTATTCGCCGTCTATCTCGCGTTAGATGACTGAAACACGTGTTTTCGACTGCGGATGTCCAAGACAGGAGTAGGCAGTGTACATTTGCGACGAGCATGCATTGGCAAGAACGACGAGTAACGCAAAACGACGCGCATAAAGATACAGTATGTAAAAAAAAATATTCTAACAACGTGACGTCTAACATTTGATAACGGAGCGATGCTCGATTTCGGGGCATTCGCCCGATCGATCGATCGATCGATCGATCGAGAGAGAGAGAGAGAGAGAGAGAGAGAGAGAGAGAGAGAGAGAGAGAGAGACACATTTCTTTTTCTTTTAAACTCGCCCAGAAACGCAGTGAATGTAGCTTGCAAGCGATGACAACCGTAAAATACACCACCTTCGAGAAGGCGCGACATATACGCTTATTAACATTTATCGACATTGAGAAAGATGTCGTATAGTATATACTATTAGTACATGTATCACCGATTCGTAATCGAGAGATACACTAACACCTCGACAGCGGAGAATACACTACCGGAAAACGGCCATTTCGACGAAGTTAAACATGAAATACTAAATTAAAAAAAAACATAAAAACTAGCAAAACAGACTCGCGCCTCTCTCATATAAAAATGAAAAAAACTCGTGTGTAAACGTCTTTAACATCTTACGCGGATATGCATTTATAAGTTTCACGACTCGAATACACAAGCTCGATATTAAATTATGTATGACTCTCGCGGGATCCCAAGGATCCGTATATTCGTTTTATAGGCTAAGCAGTAGCGATAATAGATCAATAAGAAAATTGTTCGTGTCAAGCTGTGTTAAGCAGAAAAAATATAGAACTATAAGACACAAGTTGTACTGGAGTATTGTCGTTGTATCGGTACGGATCTTATGAGACAATTCCCTAATCAAATCAGTTTCCTTTATAAATATTAATACGCATTATAAAAATCTTCCCACATGCTGCATTCTTTTCGGATATTACGCTACAATATATAATCGCTATATATATATATATATATATATATATATATATATATATATATATATATATATATATACATATACATATAACACCGTTAAACCTACGCAAAGTTACTCCCGATTCAATTCTTACTTAATCACGTGTTGTTTCAATCACGCGCCTCGTTATTGTACAATAAATCATATATCGATTTAATATGGAGCCTGCGTGTCATCAGGGAAATTTCAACGGGCAGACTAAAATTACAGCGACGCAATAAATGTAAACGGCGGCCTCGGTACATTTACGCATGAAATTCAAAATTGATGCGCAAAAAATATAGATGAAGAATCGGAAGATACTGGTTTCTATCCGACTGATTTTTATCGTATCTCGCGCGTCAATCATGTCAGAATGAGAACATGTTGCTCGTAAAGCAACGCGACGTTATTACGAACTTACGCGAAGATCGCTGCTGGACTACTCAGTAGATTTTGGGCGCCGAACGATCGTTGATCGGGCCGCTGGTCTTCCTCAACGGGGTACCCCGTCTAATCTGATCCATGAGGGAGTCTCTCATTTGCAGAGGGTCCATAATGGGCACGCGATTACCCATAATGCGCCTGATACTCGCGGATCTGCTCGTGCCGTTGTTTCCCGTCTGCTGCAGGGCTTGTTGCTGCTGTGCCAGTTTAGCGTTCAACGTCTCGAGGAAGCCGGGAGCCGCCGCTTTGACGTTCTTGTTGGACTGCTGTTGCTGCTGCTGTTGCTGTTGTTGTTGCTGCTGCTCCGAGAGTGACTGTTTCCTGAGAGATTTCGGACTGCCGCTCGCATTCACGCCCGCCGCGGCATTGCTGCTTATGGTACCGATAAGTTTAGCGTTGAGCACTGCCATAAATCCCTGGCCCACGCCACCCGGTCCCTGCCCTTGACCCGCAGCTTGACCAGCTTGGCTGATGGTAGCATTACTGGATACATTGGTCGTTGGCGCGCCGACAGATCCGCGTTCTTGGGATGTCGAACGGGCAGCCGAGCGTTCCACTGACGAACGAGTTATTTGTAGCACGGTATTGTGTTGAATGACACCCGCAGGATTACTATGCGCCTGCTGCTGTCCGGTAGCCTTCCGTAAGAGCGACGGACTGGCTGGTGTATGACGGAGCTCGGTCAGAGTCCTTACCGTCTCGGAAACCGAGATGGATCTAACGGAAAAGAAGAAAAAAAGAATTAGATAGAAGTGCGGACTTGTATAAAAAAACGGAAAGATTAAATTATCATCGTATTAAGGAGGTTCGATTATCAGGTCAAATCCAACTTATTAATTTGAAATTTTTGTGTAAGTCTTGGACTGTGTATTATATAATCTTACCTTGGGTGAAATTGCAAAACAATTTACCGTCGCGTTTCTAAGATATTCGCTTTAAAAGTTACAGAAATTGTATATACATATATAGATATACTCCCCCCCCCCCCCATGTAAATATCATATTATGTATCTCTGCTTCTATGCGGTAAAAATGGATTAATTTATGTTACACTTCTATGACATCGAGAATTGCAATCACGGTTTTTTAATTTGTTAAGTTGTATTTTTTCAATTTTTAAATAACTTATTTAAACAATATCAAATATAAAAATAGGACAAAATTGCAATTTTTCTTCTTTTTCTGTCTCAATGATAACATGTTGTTTATGAATTATTTCTAAAACTACCTTTATACTGTTTAATCATGAAAACAAAATTATACTAAAACAGTCGAACTTCCTTAAAGTTTTCAATTGTAGAGCAATTTATTACAACTAAAAAAAAAAGAGCAACGTCAATTTCTACCTCTGAGGTGTAGGACTGACTGTGGGTGAAGAGCTTTCGAGAAGAAACGCAGGCGGAGGAGGAAGGTTCTCTGTCTCGTCACAAACGTTCTCGCCCCGATCTTCATTAACGGACGAAGTGGGGGGTGCGTTGATAACAGTGGATGTGCGTCTTGTCGGCGGCGGCGGTCTGCTCACATGCTGTGTCGACCCTCTGCGTGTCGTTAACGTGGCCGCGGCGCCAGGTACATTCCATGTGTTCTCGTTTTGATTGTGAAGCGAATGAGAATGCGGCAAAGTGTTTTGGCTTCCGTATCCGCTGCTGGATTCCAAACTGGACTCGGATGTTTGACTGCCGGCATCTTTCTCCGGGACGTCAGTCTGTACAATTCGACGAAACATAAGCGACAAAAGTATTTGTTTTAAAATATTGTACATCGTACACTTCGTCGCTCGTACCTTGACAGTTGCTGGAGCCGTTAACGATGCCGGAGGGGGAGGCAGTGGAAGCTGCATCTCTTGAGCACGACTGGCAGCTAGATTCGCTAACTCATGCATGTTTACGTACATCGGTTGTTGGAGCTGATGGGTCGCCAATTCTGCATCAAAATCGTTATAACGGTAAATCTAGTCGAAACATACGGAGTGATGTTATACAAACCTTTCGCCAAATGAGCCGGAATCGGTAACTTCGGTTTTCCTCGAGGACTTCCAGGCGGCTCGTTCTTCACCGGAATAGTCGGTCGTTCCAAACTGGAACATCTATTCGGTATAGGTGGACGATTGCCGCTATTATTTCTACGGAGCTGCACCCTAGACAGCTGCTGATTCGAGGAAGAACATGAAGAGGAAGAAGAAACCGGAGAGGCTGGTTGGCTGTGGCAGCAACTGCTACCGTCGCGATCCGGAGCTTGGAATGTGTAAACGCTGAGTGCCGGTCTTTGATGCCCCTTTTCGTACGCTAAAATAGATGAAAAAAATAACATAATTGAATCGAAATTAGTAAATCGGGGGCTCGATTCTTGAATTCATTCGCAAGAGAAACGTATGTGCAAATGTTGTTCTTACAGAAAAGTTAAGTCTTACAGCAAGTCGATTGGCTATCGCATAGCTTTTGACCAATCAATTTGCAACGTTTCTGTAAGAGCAGAATTTTCGCATACGTTTCTCTTACGAATAAATTCAAGAATCAAGCCCCCGATTACATGACGAACATGTATGTAAATCTCACTTACCAGAGGAAATAGTATGTGGCCGTTCGTTCATCGCACTCGGATTTTGCCGGTCGTACTGAGCGGACGTTTCCTGCAAATCAGGCCAAGTAGAAGTTGTCACGGGTCGTGTTACAGTGCAACCGGTACTTTGATTACTTAGAGAAGACACATTCGATACCTAAAAACACAAGCCGCCACTTTAATCGACCGCCAACAATGCGGAACAAAATGAGAAACAACGTACAAAAATGCATTCTTAAAGTTAAGCTACAAAATTCGTTCAAAACTGGGAACATAAGCAAATCTAGCAACATGATCACTAGGCAGTGGAAATTTGTAAGGTCTTACACTTTGAATTTTCTACACTGTGCTATGAAATTTTAATGTGTACAATTCTTGAAACTTATAAAATCAATATTTAGTCAAAAACTGAATGTCCTTTTAAAGAGCTCGTTGTTGAAGAGAGACGACTGGCTTTCGCTGCACACATATCGTCCGTTCCGAGAAGACTACTCATCGTAGTTCTGCTAATTGCTAAACGACCTTACCTGATGTTCGGAAATCGGTTGGTTGTACAATGTGTCCTGTGATGTAAAACCGGAGTCACGGGAACTACCGCTGGTCAAGTGGCGCAGCGTTGCAATGCCGCTGATGCTGGCAGGCCTGACACCAACTGGCTACAATGAGTACAACATCGACTACCACATACAATAAGCTCGGCGGGCAAATGTAGCGATTAGTTCGTGCTATAAAATCTATGTTTGTGACCACTTAGGTGCATTGCAGCTGATGCATTAACGGTGTCACTATGTCATGCGACATAAATAAAAAACATCTAATGGATCAATCCATAGAAAAAACCGAGAAAGAAGAAAAAGACGGAGGAAACAAAAAATACTGTCGGCGCGTAATTACCTGAGAAAGCGATCTGTGCCACGGGTGTCCAGATGGGCTCGGATGGCTTTTACAAGATCCACTACTGCTACTAGTTAGAGAACTGATCGAACACATAGAACTCTTCCTCGATCCGAGAGACAATGACGGACTCGACGGCGGCGTAGCCAATGACCACTGAGTAACGTCGCAACCTTTTATGTCCGTTATTACCTGCTCGGATGCAGGCGGTAAGTGATGCGGCGACGCGGCGTGTCTTTGCAATTGATCGGAGACCTCTTGCAGATGCGTCAATTCCATTAACATCGCTATCTCCTCGTCCTAAACGGTTGATTATGCATTTATATATATCATCGCCTTTGTACATTGGTTAACGAATTGTATATACGTGTATATCTTTAGAATCCATCTACTAACGAGTACGGGTTTCAGGAATCGGGCAAGGAGACAAAATCTGCCCCTCTCTTCGAGAAGGGCCGCACGGACGGCTTTTCGTTCCGTTTCTTCTAAACTCAGTCTTTTCTCCTGAACAACCGCTGCTGATGACTCTAGCATCCTATTGAGCTCCACATCGGAACAGGTCCCGTGGCTTTGAGACTGTCCTTGAACGTGTAAGTGAACTTGAACCTTTCGTGCTTTCTTCTTTTGCAGACGCAGAGTGTCGGTAGAACGTTTCTTTAGCTCCGCTCTTGCCTTTTTGAATTCTAAAAATAGCGAGATATCGGATTACAGAAGGACGACTCTTCATGAAAATGTAGTTTATCAGAGTACTACAATCGTTAACCTTTGGCATGTTCTTTGTCTAAATTGATTAAAGACTTCTTCCAATCTTCCAATTTCTCTTGTAAAGGCAGCACCAAACAGTCCATAATAGCGCTTGAAAGACGCAAACAGTAGATATGAGTGTAAAGAATGTTCGGAAATTACTGAATGGAAATTTTAAAAAATTTTAATTTAAGCTGTACAGAACATTTTAACGTACCTAGTAAATGATTTCATACGAGTTTCTACCGCTTTATGTCTTAGACATATTCGCGTCAGTGCTGTTCCAATTTCTTTAGTTGCACCTTAATAGCAAACATTTCAACATTTACTTTATTTTGTTCATTTAAATGTATTTAGATGCATTTAACAATTCATATTCTGTATCTTAAAGGTAAAGAATCGTATCTTTATTATTATGAATTCAGAGAAAACAAGGTTTAAAGTTTTAGATAAGGAAATGGTGTATTTTTTAGATATAAAATAAAAGAAGCAACTTGATTTGAGTTTTTAATAAAGTAATTTAACTGACATGTTTAATAGTGCAACTTCTAATAACACGTTATACCCAAATTAAGACACGATGAAAATTTTCAATACGACTTTTTCTAAACACACACATTGTATCTTAAAAACTAATTATAATAGACCCTTTACCATTATACAATTTAAGCTCCTGGTATATTGAGAAATGTATTAACTCTATTTTGTGTGTGTGCTAAAACCTGGAAATACGATTCTTTATCTCTAAGGTACAGAATTATATAGGCAATAAAAGTTTCATTATCATTAATTAATCAATTAGGACTTACCTCTGGCATTAGTCGCAGCATCTGCTATTTTCTGAAAAGCCTCAAGATAAGCGGAAATAGCCAAGATAGCAGCTCTGTAATAATATATATCTCATATTAAACATAAAAATTTCTAAAGCATCCTGAATACTTTCAACCTTTATTTTATCAAAAGTACAACATAAAATAAACATGTAGAATCTTTCACATTAACACGTTGAAGACAGCATAAATATATAATAAATACAATAAAATATACCGTTGAAAAATCTTAAGCACAAAAGAATTTTCTATATACATTTGAACTTGCGTAATTATTATAAAGTATACTTAATAACACACAATGTATTCGAAATTATACAAATCTCTTCACCTCAAGCTCGCATGTAACTTGGTAGCTTTCGAAATCAAATCTTCCCAAAGTGGTGCTCCGTTCTATAAAAAGAAACAAAGTGTTATAACGCATGCAAATTTAACTCCATTTATTGATATTGGCACAGCTCTAATATTAGTTTCTATAGTGTTAGGCAAACAGCAATCTAGACTGATATACTGGTAAGAGATAATCTAATCATACACGCCCATACATTTGGTTCAATCATATATATAATATGTGTGTGTATGTGTGTATATAAAATACTAGTATAGAATATATTTCCTAATGCAATATTATGGCTGCGGCCCACTTGACGCTACAAATGCTTCGAAGCATTCCTCTTCTCTTTTCTTTCAATGAAGAAAGAAGGAGAAGAGAAATGCTTCGAAGCATTTGTAGCGTAAAGTGGACCGCAGCCTATGACTCATAGGAGAAACTAACTCGCACGAATAAAGTAGAATCAATGCTTTTGCTCCTGTTTCCTTAAAAAAAAAGTTTTAATAACACTTAAAACAATAAAATAACAATATTGAGATTTTTTACTTGTGCTTAAAATTGAAGCATTTATTCTCACAAGAAATTACAGAAAAATCAATGAAAAATAAACAATGGAGAGAATTAGAACATTAGCATTAGTAGAACATTAGTATTTGTCATGACAACAGTGACATTTGCAAGTGCTTTGAACTATAAACAGACGCTTTACAAAACAAAAGAATCATATGAAACATAGGCTGTCGTTTCTCTCTTTTCTTCATCATTCAAGAGGAACACTTTTGATTTTATTCCCCGCAAACAGCAGTTGCTCCACTTTCACTCATACGATCTGATATATTTTATGCGTCTTGCAAATTGCATTTGCAACATTAAAACATTATAATACAAAGTATGCAAAATATCATTCCTTCCAAAACAAAACAAAATCTGTGAGCCAATGTAAGTCAAGAACAGGCAAGGGAATTTCCAGCAGCGTTAAAATCTTGAAAAACGGACGATTTTTCGTCACACAGAGGCGTCCATAAAAATAACAATACAATCGTGATTTTCGGGCAAAAAATACTGAAATCATAGCGGGATAACGGAATAAAATCCTCGATAACAATAAGTGTCATGAAATCTGAAATCTCTAAACCAAGGGGGGGGGGCAGAGTAAACATCGCCCCGACCGAACATCGCTAACGTGAAAAATGTGAGGAGCGTCGAGCGCGGTCGGTCGAGCCCAAGTGAAACGGACGTTTCTCACCTTCATGTCAGTGACGATCTGCTGGAACAAACCACCCAACGCGCTGCACTCCCGCTCTATCGTCGCATCCATCTTCCTTGCTTTCCAGGGCTGGCCTGGCTCCCTGGCTTCAACGACTCGGTGGGGGGCTCGGACGCGCTTACGCGACGAGTTCACTCCGCGTCGTCGACGCGATGAACGTTGACAGAAACGACGCACCGTCGCCAACGGGGACGAGCGGTGCGGCCCGTCATTCTCGACCGTGCGGGAAGTTCCCGCCGGGAACGAGACTAACGAGAGACGGAGAGCAACACGCACACAGGAAGGCAGAGAGACAGAAGGGGGGAAGAGAACGAGACGGGGGAGGGAAACCGCGATAGGATGACAGCGGCGAAGCGTAGACGCGACCACGACGCGAGGAGGTCGTTGTCAATGCGAGAATAGACTTTACCAGCAATAGGCGCGCGAGGTGAATCTCTTCTCTCCTCGACGCTCGCTGTAAACCACTGTAAACTGCTGTAAACACAACACGCGACACGACGGGGAACACGCGCGGCGTCTCGCACGATGCGATCGTCGACGAATGGACCAGAATGGACGGACGAGCTCGCTCGCTCGCTTCGCGCGCGAATCTATTTTTCGCGGACGTCGCACCGTACTGGATCGTTGCCCCCTGCGTGGTGACCCCGTTCTAGAAATCGGGATCGATGTTATTCGGTATATGCCTAATCGTTATCCCAAGAAGAAGAGCGAGACGGACAAGGAAAAAAGAGAGTGAGAGAGAAAAGGAGAGAGAGTGACAGATGGGGAACATCTTCCGGATTGCATAGAGTTGCAAGCACTGCGATTGGCTACGGTTGTAACGGTTGGCTACATCGACACTTATGGTGGGTTTTCATGGGCAGTGAAATGCCATGAAATGCAGGGTATGTAGTACATATATGTATATATGTATGTATACGAATTCGTTTATGAATGAAATGGTGCGTCAACATAGGGTACCTATTCTTGAAATTGTTCGTTATAAAACGAATACGTTTATAAACGAAAAGGTGCGTTAACTGGATTCCTATTGGCGCTCAACTGGGAAATCCCTACCTCTTTGTTCATAAACGAATTCGTTTCATAACGAACGAGGTCATTCAAAGTCAAGTTCATATTTTTATCATGTGTCCCCCTCCAAACCATGCAACTTTCGTCTGAAACGTTTTTCAATAAAATCATCGGTTGACGAGATAATCGACTGTATCATGACACCCTGTATATACATATACATACGCACGCACGCACGCACAGAAATTAATATTAGGCTACCAAGGCTGTGGTCCACTTGACGCTACAAATGCTTTGAAGCGTCCTTCTTCTCCTTCTTTCTTTATTGAAAGAGAGGAGAAGAGGAATGCTTCGAAGCATTTGTAGCATCAAGTGGACCGCAGCTAAAAGGCCTGTTCGTTTTAGCTGAACTTCTTGCACGGTTCATCTTTTCTCTTTTTCTCTCCAATATAAGAAGAAAAAGAGAAAAGATGAACTGTTACGTCATTGTCATTTTGACCATCATATTGATCTTTCGTAATGGCTCTGAGCTGCAATTCTGTAACTCGTTATACAGTATTATCGTTGTATTGTCGTTGCGTAGCTTTTTTATCATATAGTATACCTGCACAACTGAGCGCATAACGAGTTACAGAATCGCACCACTGGCCCTAAGTCCCTTCTCCGCTTTTCCCACCTACTTTTTTTTAGAGGGAAGCCTGCCTAACTTGCCAGTTTTACAGTTACGAGCAAATATTTTGGCTCAGATGCCGTACCGCCGTATACCCACGCACCCGGAGCGCTAAAAAACTGATGCATTTCGATTTTTTTTTCATATTATATAAAATAATTTAATTATTTTAAAAACTGTATATATATATATATATATATATATATATATATATATATATAATTATACAATCCTAATGTTTTATTCTTAATTACAGAGGCGGCCATATCTGTGCCACTTCTGCGTGCGCGGATTCCGGCAGCCACTTCTGGTAGGCTGATAACAGAACTAAAATTAAAACATTCCAGCGTTAATCGCGAAACAATATGCAATATTAGCTATATAAATATATATAATATATATATGGAATTATTATCATAATGTTGTAAATATATAATAATATTGTTATATACTATATTTATTATATATATATATATATATATATATATATATATATATATATATATATATATTATAAATATATAATATCCACAGACTTTTATACTAGACTACTAACATCAATGGACGCACAGTCGAAAAGCTGATGCGAGTGCGAGGTGCAAGTGGTAGTGAAGGGTGCGGCCATATTGAATTGAGTCACTATCGGGTGTTCAATTGCTCATGATGTGCGTTTATCTGCGTTTCGTTATTACAGTACATAACGAAGCAGGCGAATGTTTTTGTGTTAAATATTGGTACATGTTATCAATAAGTTTGTAATTCATGCCTTCGACATGTAACGTACTTGGATGCTGAAATCGAACCACTACTACTGTAGTATTAAACCCTTTCTGTTGGACATTCTGTATATACTAGACTATTGTATAGAAATCTTGTATAGAACCACTTGTATAAAATCTGTAGTATAGCATATCTTGACTAAAATCAATATGGCGGCAAGCATCATGGCTGAGATGTCTGTTAGCGGTCTAGTATTGCATAGAAGTCTATGATAATATCTAAATATTATTTTATAAGTTCAAATCTCACATTTTTTATCCGAACCCCAGATTTCTACCAGTTTGTCTTTGGACACGACTCCCTGCGACTGCAGCGTTTGTACTATTGCTTGAGTGCGTGGTATCAACCTGAAAAAATCGTATTAAATTGACGTAATCTATTCGATGAATCAACGTGAAATCGAAAGGAGATAGAATAACGATTTACCTGGCCCATGACTTGGTGATACTCCCAGGTGTCGTCAGCAGCGACGGGACAAATCGTTTCAGCTTAGGATACACTTGACCCTCCAAGAAGAAATACGCGAACCACTTGACACCGTCCACCGTCAACGGATGCTCTATATCCATCGATGGTAGTGCCCATCCGGCCTTTCCGAATGTACCAGACACGCGGCAGATGATCTTCCCGGTTCCTTGATTATATCTATAAATGAGAATAATATTCGATCATAATGAAGATTAATATATTTATAAATAAGTAGGAAAAACATTATAAAGCAAGAATTGTGATAAAAATACCTTGGCGGTGGATCAACCAATGGTTCACTAAGATGGCATAGCATGGGAGCGAATTTCGGCAACCATTCGGGTTCTATCGCCGTGACACCTCGCATGTACATCTTTCCATTCGTTTCGTACACCTCTTGATAAACCACCCATTCCGGACTGATTTTCCGTAGAACGCACGAAGAATGCATGAATACAGGTTCCTCCATTTCTGGTGTTCTGAAAGATGGTTCGGAATGGAGAGGTCGCATTCAATAGGTCTTAATTATCGATTATAATTAATAACACACCTGTAAGCGTGTTTCCACTTGGCCTTATCCTGATCCTCTTTTACCTCGTCGGGCGAAACTTTTCTCGCGACTTGATCCGCCATACTTGCAAGAACTATCTGGCGCAGCAATTTCGCTTCCATGTCGGTTGGTAACGGCATTCTGTAACAATTCTTGTTGTAGATAACCGTCTCAAACATATTGCAACGTGCATACAGTCAAATTCCAGTATTCTGATCTAATCGAGATCGAGCATTCCCTTTATTCCGAAAGATTACTGAACTCTATACAGTTCAGGGATTTATCTTTTAGAATGGTCCGAATAAAGGCATTTGTAATAAATAAAAGATACGTACTTGGGATCAATGATTAAATTTAGATTTGGCACATTTAAATTAATCTCATTGGTGAGCTGTTGCCTAAGTTTCCTGATCTCGACCATAGCTTTATGTCTCAAACCATTTTCCTCGCAGAAAGGCAACAGTTTTCCCTTCGATCCTGCGTACTCGGCAGTTCCGATAGCTCTTATCAGAACCATTGGATCACCTGTTCACAAACAGAAACATATCGTTTAGCGTTCATATTCGTATTATATGAGTGGAAGTTATATGAACGGAAAATGAATTCGAGATTACGTACCGAGGAGCAAATTATTGCCAATTCCGGCCCAGTAACGGCGCGTTTGCAACCATTTGCTCTTAGTTGAACCCTCCATGTCGCGAGTTTCTATAAGCACTTCTGGTACGCTAAGAGCCGCTACCATGCATCTCGTATATGTCGACAAGTTGATGTGCTGATGTGACAGTGCCAGCATCTTGCCGTAACGCGGAGAAACTGGAAACGCAGCGATACTGCGTCCAAGCGGCGTCACTTTCGCGCAGTATATCTCTAAATATAATGAAACATTAATTCTGTGCTTTAGACAATGTAATAATATTTTAAATATAAAAGAATAATTTTAAGTTTCATAATAAGCTCCGAGTGCTTCGACTCTACGCATTGCAATTTTGCAATGCCGTCTAAATGACAATATAAATGTTTCTGTTCGATTACCTTCCTGTTTCTTCGAAGGCGGCTCTAATGCTCCAAGTATCGTAAGCCGTTTCTCCGCAGACTTCAACTGCACGACATCTGGTGGCGTAGGAAATGGAAAGTTCACAACTTTGTCTATATTCATCGCCTTCATCTGCAGTAATAAGTCGTCCACTGGTTTTCTCTGAATCTCCGACTGGCTGTATTCCTCGAAATCGTTGTATACAGCCGATGAGTATAATCTATACGAAAAGAAATGTATGTATAAAGACTGCAAAGCAAAAGATTATGTGCATAATTAATATAACTATACTTTAAACATAAAGTTTTTAAAAAAAATTAATTTTGAAAATTTCTAAAAAAAAATGATCAAAGCCGATCAAGAGACACGGTAGTGTCTCGCGCCAAGTACACGCGGAGCGAGACCGACCGTGACTCTTTTACGCGACGTATTCATATAATACGTTTACGCGAGCGTTACTTTTGTAGTAACTTATGATAATTCCTTCGCGTAAACGGGATTTTCTTTCGCGTAAACGGGATTTTGTAGTAACTTACGATAATTTACTCCGCGTAAACGAGTGAATTATGAATTATAGTAAGTTACTACAGAAGTAACGCTCGCGTAAACTAACAGAGCCGTATTAGCATCGTAAGACTACTTAAGGGGATCCTGCAGCCGTATTATTTACCAACATTATCGTTTTTAGATGGATCTTTTAATTGACTTTATAAAATTGCAAAAATATTTTACAGAATTAAAGTACGCAAAATCTAGGTATATAAGCGCGATTTTATATCAAAAACACCAAAAGATTCCTCCCTTAGGAAAACATGTAGGAATAATATCGTGTAAGTAGAAGTAAGATTCAATGCGTACAAAAAAAGATCCATCAAAAGTTTATTTTAGTAATGCAAATACGGATGCAGAATGACAAGAAGAACAGCAACAGTAGTTGCCGGATCTTGCGAGAGATGGCGAGCAATCGAACAAGGACAGATGTTATTTCGTTATGCCCGTTCTAGACTGGAGGATGATCCTATTCTCGGCTCATCCTCCTTTGTATAGTGTACGTGACATAAACTATACATAAAATATAGATTTTTACCCGTCTACACTAGAGCCACAAGTAGGATCATCTCCAGTCTAGAACGGGCATTAGACAAAGACAGATAGGGAAAACAAAATTAGAAAGATTGACATTATCGAGATCAAGGAAGTTCGCCTGTCACTGCAGGATCCCCTTAAGGGGATTACGTGAACGTAATGTACGTACATTATCGTACTTTTCGTTTAACTTTTTTGTTTGGAGTCTCAGCCTAATTCTACAAACGGTATGATATTCCTTGATGTCTACTGAATGGACCTGCACCCTCATTTTGTAACATCAAGTTGTAGAATTTTTATACGAAGCAAATATTGTTAGAAACGAGTGTAGGTATTACAGACAGCTTTAGGATCACCTTAAGACGGTCTTGAAATAAGAACCGACTATAAATACCGGCGTAAATCTACAATTTGTAAGGTCCACCTTATTAAAGATTTTCATGCATGTAAATTGCGGGATGTTTCAAGATACCTGTAGCAATGACCAGGTCGAGTTCTACCGGCTCTGCCGGCACGTTGGGTGGCCGCTGCTTTGCTCGCATAGCTAATATGATACGTGCTTACACCTGTCACCTTGTCATACAGCCTAGTTTTACAACGCCCGCTATCTACAACGTATCTGATGTTAGGAATCGTCAGCGAGGTTTCTGCAACATTAGTAGATACCACGCACAAGCGACATCCTTCTGGTGGTGACTCAAACACCTAAAATCATATTAAATTTAAAATTAATTATTTCATCACAAAATAGGTCTGTTGTTTTAATTTACTACAAAAAGTGTTAACATCAAAAGGATCACAATTGATTTATCATTATGCACTACATATTTACTCTAGCCTGTTTGTGCCCAGGTAAAAGGGAGTAAAGGGGTAAGACCCATAATGGCTGCACGTTTGTCAGTCCCTTGAAATCAGTAACATCTTCATCTTCATCTTCATCCTCATCAAAATTCTCTTCATCGTCCTGCGCATTGATTAAATCCTCGTGTGTGTCATCAATAGGATTTATCAAATAGCTAAACATAAATATTTGTTATGATAAATTATAGAAAAATATAAAAAATTAAAATATGGCGATACGAATATACGTACTCATCGAGATTAATAGTCGGGAGTATAATCTGTTTCTTCTGCCTCTGTTTATTACGGCGCAACGCTTCCTTGGCATCGAAATCATCTTCGGAATTTTCTTGTTCGCTATGTTCTTTATCCAGTGCTTCTGTCGTTTCATTTTTCTCAGAGTCTTGCACCACTTTAATTTGGGGCTTTTTATTTTTCCTCAATGGAAACGATTTGCGTAATTTACGCACAACAGTATGCACCTCTTGCTGACCTGCAATAAACAAATTCGTTAAGAATACGAAGATTGTACTGTAATAATAGTATATAAAAATAGAGACGTTTTCGATAATTTACCTGTTAAAAATATTAGTATGCCACCTTCTGGAAGGCGAGTATGTATCTTTATCGCTTTACGCAATGCTTCATTGACGTAATCCTTCCTTGTTCTTCTATTAAAATGTATCTTTACAAGAAACTGTCGCGCTTTGACCTCAATTACCGGTGGTTTTACCTTGAACAACCTCGTATTCTCTACGAATTCCTTCACGGACAGCGTAGCTGACATAATTATCAGTTTCAAAGGGTTGCTGCGTTTGTTACGAAGCGGAACAATCCTCGACAATAAACCGATCAAAATATCGGTATAGACGCTACGTTCGTGCGCTTCATCGAGTATAATGACAGAGTATTTGGTTAATAGGAAATCCTATTAAAAAAATTGAGAGATCATATTAGATATATAATAATTATATATCAGATATGTACAGAATTGTTTGTACTGCGACAATTTAAGATATATCACTCACACTTTGAATTTCTCTCAGTAAAACACCATCAGTCATGAACTTGATCTTTGTTTCTTCCGTAACATTTCCTTCAAAACGAATCAGATACGAAACCTCCCTTTCGGAAAGATTCAGTTCTTCAGCTACACGCTTGCTCATTGACATCGCTGCCACTCTTCTTGGTTCGGTTATTCCAATCAATTTATTTTGCGCATATCCAGCCTCATATAAAAATTGAGGCACTTGCGTTGTCTTCCCTATAATGAGATTGAACTATTGAACAATAATTAAGATAGCACACATGAAAAATTGTGCTTGGCCTAATATTATTATAATTATTACCTAAAAAATTAACAAAGACTTTGTTAAAGTGTCTGTTAATTGTGTAATTTTACTCACCACTTCCCGTCTCTCCAGTTATTATGACTACTGGATTCTCATTTATTGTTTCAACTATAATTTGTTCTTCCGCAACAACGGGTAGTTTCAATCTGGCTGCTTGTATTCCAGGCTTTCTATTTACAGATATAAAGACAGCTGGCGTGTGGACTTTGGGAACATTTTGTTGTACTTCTTCCACTGATTTTTTAGATTCCTGAGATTTAGCTGAAAGTGTTTCCTTTTCCGCATCTCTCGTGAAATTCTTCTCATCTTTCTTTTCATTTATTTCAGCCTTTTCACTTGTCACATTAGAACCAGTAGTATTATCAAGAACATGTGTTTCATTTTCTTCTTCGTTATCACTATCTTCTTCTTTGCTACTATCACTGGACTTAAAATAAACATTATTCGATTACTTGTACTATAACTTTATAAATTTCCATCGTCGCTATTTCAAACTTACCTCAAACCCAACTATATTTGGATCAAGCTTAGCTTCGTCTTGTTTTACACCGTCCAGAATAGCTAATCTTTTTTTCTTGCTCATTTTAATAGAATTTACAGACTTTATCAAATCGCTTTCCTCCTCATCCGCTTTGCGCTTTAATTTTTCAACAGGCATCTCAAGTTCTCGAAAATGACGCTTTAAGCCCTTGTTTTGCAGGGATGTTAGGCTCACATACTGTTGCAGTTCGGTAGGAGATGCTTGCACTTTTGCCAGATTTTCTAACAACGTTGCTCTCTACCAAATATTATTATCAAAGACATCAAGTAAACGTTTTATGTTGTTTATATAGAATAAAATTATGGTACCTGTAACTTTTTCTTCTTTCGTTCTACTACTTTTTCTAGTTGTTTCCTGCGCTTCTTCGATAACAATCGAGTAGTTGTTACCTTCTTATCTATGTTTTTTGTTTTTCTCTTTTGAGTGGGCAAAACAAGCGCATTGCAACTGTCGTAATTCTCAGCGCGATGCTCAATGTCCACTACAATCTGGCAAATATGTTTAATAAGTAATATATTTAAAGCAACAAATGACTTTAAACAACTTGATAAACATTTTACGTAATAAAAATACTATAGACAGTATATATAAGTTACAAGTGTTACACAAACAATAATTTATCTTTTTCATGAGGAAACAAAACGGATGTAAGTATTACAACTAGAGGTAATAAATTTACCTCTTTAGTGGTAGAATTATCGACTTCCACGTTTGCAACAGCTCTTGACTTCGAATTATAACGTTTTTTCCCCATTGTTAAGAATTGAAAAAAAGCCCAGTTCAATCTCGGATTTTGAGAATGTAGTCATTCGGCTCTCTTTCGTCCCGAAAACCAAAGTTTTCAAAACATAAAATAAGACTTTGAAGCCTGATCTACAATGTGTTCTTTGCTTTCTTTTTTCTGCTCTTACCTTTTTGCGACTCTCGTATTTCGCAATTCCGTCGCGTAATGCGATGTTTTTTGTTCTCTGTCGCCCAAGATAAAAATTGACGAACTTCAGAAGAGACAAGAAACATCACGTTACGCGACGGAATTGTGAAATACGAGAAAAAGGCTGATCTACAATGTGCTCTTTGCTTTCTGTTTTTTGCTCTTAACCTCTTTGCGACTATCTCGTATTTCGCAATTCCGTCGCGTAACATGATGTTTCTTGTCTCTTCTGAAGTTCGTCAATTTTTATCTTAGGCGACAAAGAACAAAAAACATCGCGTTACGCGACGCAATTGCGAAATACGGGATAGTCGCAAACAGGTTAAGAGCAAAAAACAGGAAGCAAAGAACACGTGAGCTAGTTTACTTTACACCGAGCATTTGATACGCGTACCAAGTACTATATTCGGACTAAATTGGCTTAGTACGAGAGCTCCGGTAACTTAGCCGGTCAACTTCGACTTTATTAATTTTCATATTTTTTTATCGTTTGTTGGTCGTTTGTTGGTGATTGTTGGCCTAATTACAACGTTTGTTGGTTCTTAATTTTTTTTTAAATTTAAAAAGAAAAATTAGCATTAAGTTAGCCGGAAAAATTTTATTTTTAATTTCAAAAAAGCCTAATCGATGCGTAATCGTATGCTGATGATTGTTGGTCTAATTTTAGCGTTTGTTGGTTTATTATTAGTCTTAAAAACGAAAAAAAAACGAAAAATTATCTCAAATATTAAAGTAATCGAAGATTGGTTTATTTGCCTACGACTTAAGCTTTATTTCTATCAATTTAAGGCTAACATCTATAAAACTGCCATATGAATACGGACCTTAACATCGGCAGAAAATCGCGAAAAGATCAAGAAACATGGTGTATAAGTTTATAAGTTCTACTTTTAAACATAAAATTGTGCTTAAAATGGATTAATTATGAATTTATCATTTTCTTCTTTCCATGAACTCTTCATTCAAGACGCCTAATTGTCAAAGTACGTATAAAATAAATGTCAAACTTACCATATGTGCTAAAAAAAATGATAGAATAAAGTATATCATACATACCTAAATGTGATCACTTAAAAACATGATACAGTGTTTCATGATATGCGCATTATGTTTGCGTTTAAAGAACTGAAATTTAAATAAGTTGTATTTTTATAAATAAAGATTATTTATGTGATCATTAAGAATATATATTATTTTATAAGAATATAAGCTTCAACCTGATTGAATTTACATAAAATTTAAGAGAATTCTCGTATTCATACGTGAATATACGTTTCCTAGTAGAATTTTCTTGAAAAAAAACCTACTTCTCCAATGTATGCTTCTGTTTCTCACTTGTGGAAAGTGTTTTACTGTAAAAATTATAGATTTTTGTTGAAGTAACAAAACGTCATTTTTTTTAAGAACCTTATTATTTCATACAATTTTCATATAGATCCTAATGTTCATGTCTTTTACAATAAATAAGTACTATATGTATCTCAGGTCTATATTCCACTTCTTAGCAAGAACTATTCTTACAAATTATCTGCCAATCTTCGATTATTTTAATATGTGAGATAATTTTTCGTTTTTTTTTTCGTTTTTAAGACTAATAATAAACCAACAAACGCTAAAATTAAACCAACAATCATCAGCAAACGATTACGCATCGATTAGGCTTTTTTGAAATTAAAAATAAAATTTTTCCGGTTAACTTAATGCTAATTTTTCTTTTTAAATTTAAAAAAAAATTAAGAACCAACAAACGTTGTAATTAGGCCAACAATCACCAACAAACGACCAACAAACGATAAAAAAATATGAAAATTAATAAAGTCGAAGTTGACCGGCTAAGTTACCGGAGCTTAGTACGAGGGTGTAAACAATAGCGTATTAAGTTGGTACGATACATATCATGAAGGCGTATCGTACCAAAATAGTATGCGTATTAAATGCACATATAGCGCTGTAAACGCTGGTGTACGAAGACTGCCTAGGTTAATGTTTCCCGACCGGCAGTATTCAATTTACGTATATACCAGTACTGAAAATACTATCTACATATGTACAATGTCAAATAAAAAAGGATTAAATTGAGGGGAACAAGAAACAACAGTGTTTTTGCAATTATGCATTGATAAACAAATATTAGCAATCATGGATGGCAAAAGACACAAACATATCGAAATATTTAAAATGCTTGAGCCAGAAATGGAAAAGCTAGGTTATGAAAAATCAGCGGACCAGATGAAACTACAATTGAATAAATAACTGTCGTAAATGTCTTTTACAATTATTTTGCTGGATTTTTAGAAATCCCAATAAAGTGGAAAATAAAGTTGCAATATTCTTTTCCATATCCATTTCTATAATAGGCCAATTCCTTTTAGTGACACAAGTCGACACAAGTGTCGTTCTGTCTTTGTTATTCATTGAATGCCAAGAAGGATAGAACGATGTTTGTGTCGACTTGTGTCACTAAAAGGAATTGGCCACTGATCTATATTATAACTGGCCCAATATTGACGATAATAAACGTATAAGCTGCGTTTCAATATTCACTCTACAATGTATGTATACGTACACTATAGATCTTCAGTTGACAGCGAATATCGAAACGTATCCATAATATAAATGGTGTAAACGCATGTGAATAAAACGTTTGATGCGTACCAGCTTGATTCGTATTAAACTTAGGTACGGTGTAAACTAGCACATTGTAGATCAGGCTTTAGGTTAGAGTCTTGAAAATAAAAATAGAAAATAAAAACGTGGTTTTGAGAGGTTAGGTTATGAGTAAAGGTAGGTTTTCAAGGGCAGTGAATGCAGCAGCAGCGAGCAGCAGTTTAGTAATTTCCTAGAATCGGTTTGGCTCACTTCCGGCGCGCAAAGTTTTCTGATAGGTCATCCTATAGTACGTGCACCTGCACTTCAAGTTTTTAAGTTCAAAGAAAAGAGAAAAGCGAGAGGTTATGAGTATAGAACAGTATAGAAAGTGTACCCAAAAGGAATCGAAGGGAACAGATTCTCGGACACGCGCATTGAAAATTTAAAATCTGAGGCTTTGGAATCCTGAGTCAAATCAGATCGGCGGGACGTCGTCGAGCATGGCTTTGCTTCGACGAATTCGACCAGCATACAGACTCTTCGGCGAAGGTGTCGTAGTCATCTTTTCGCGTCGAGGTAACGCTGTTCCATCTTTCAGAACGTGCTGCTTTTCGACGGCGTCAACGAGACAGCGACAGCATCAACAACCAGAGACCAATAACGAAGTGAAAAACTGCGACAGTCGGTCGAGCGGTGACAAGAAACCGGTCATCGACGAAACGACGATCCGGAGGATTGAGAGACTGGCACTGGTCGGCTTTGAGTACAGGCAGAGCAAACGGGTGCTGGAGGAGGCAATAGCGTTCACCGAGCGGCTGCGGACGGTCGGCATCGACGAGACCGTGCGTCCGATGTACAGCACCCTGGAGAACTATTGTATTCACCTGCGGGACGACGTGGCGCGACACGACGTCGATCGGCGCGAGATACTGAAGAACGCCGCAGTGTTAGAAGAAGAGTACTTTGTCGCGCCACTGGCGACAAACAAGGAAAAGGAGAGCGAGCCCAAACGATGAGTCTAGAAGCTGTGTTGAAGGCCGTTGGCCCATATTTCCTTAGTCTGTCCGAGCGAATGTTTGTGTACGGGCCCCAGGGCAAGTTGCTACTGAGGAACCTGGAGGAACACTGGTTTACACACTGCGTCACGATCCCACACTACAACGTGTTTCCATGCGACGTGATCGTAGACACGTTGCAGCTACTGCGGAGCAATTCGATGGACGAGGTACTGCCGTTTGCGCTCGCCATGCTTGTGACATCCAAAAGCGGGTGGAACGAGTCGTTGCTGTCGGCAGGTGGTAGGATACCGTCCCACAGAACAGCCAAGATCAACGTGTTCGTCGATGCGTCAGACGCGAAGAGTCTGCTACACAAGAAGCAGAGGGAGCGCAAAGTGTGGTGGCGCAAACTCGCCCAGCACCCCTCGAGATTTGTGCTCGCTGAGGCGAAGAAGACACGGAATCTCGACATGACGGAGATAGAGGCGCAGTTTCCCTTTGGAAATATCGTCGTGGAAACGATCACTCATTATCCTGGCGTACGCAAGTTGTATCCTCAGGTACTAACGCTTTCTTAATAAACTGCGATATATCGATAACATAATGAGAAATAGAGAGAGAGACAGAGAAAGAGAGAATTATTTAAATGGGGTATTTATTTACAGGCCGAAAATAATAAAGATAATGCTGCAGACGTGCATATGGTCGAGCATGTCGCTTCCTTGGATTGGGGCTGCTTGGCGTTACTCTGCGACAGCCACATGTTGGATAAATCAAATAGAGCGTATATTCATCCTAAGTTATCCCCATACAAAATTACGTTTCACATAGCGAGACAGGAGAACGAGACTGATTCGGATATAGAAGACTTAAATCGCTTTGTGCTATACTTAAGCAATATGCTTAGGGCGAGAGGAATCTCTACCATATTGATGAATACAGAACAAATCATAGAAATGTGCCTGATCCCGCACGTCGTGTCAGTGGATAAGACTAGTCTTAAGAATGGCGTTGTACATGTTAAAAATCGCTCGACGACTCTTAGCGAAGCAGTTCATATTACCGACTTGGTAAAGTATATTAGTTTGCGTTCTTCTTGATTTGCTACAATGGCACAACCGGATTTTTTTCGATCAATGTTACCAATCATGAGATGTAGCTATCATCATGTAACTATATTTAATTATTAACTATATTTATTACTGACAGTTACAACGATATAAACTGTAAATATAAGTGAAAATTCTGGTTCTACATTCTCTCCTCTTCATCCCTATTTTACTGACTCTCTGAATTTTAAGATAAACAGCTATCTTTTGATCTTGCGATAATATACATTAATTGAAATAAAGTACGCGAAAGAAAATAATAAAGGCAACTTAGACTTTTCTCGTCCTGGGAAAGGAGACGCAGCACGTGGCATTGTACGAAGGACGACGGAAGGAAGGAAGAAAATGTTTGGGAAGGGAACACTGCCAGACATTTCATACTTAGTTGAAACGTACACTACCGTGCACGTTCGACGAGCCTCCCAAGATTGGCCGAATTTATCTCGAATTGGCGATGCCACAGAGGCAGTTGAATGTTTCTCTGATACAAGAGAATAATACTCTCAACTGAAGCTAAGCAGGTAGTTGTAGCTTCTTGCCTTTGAGTACTTTGGTAATATAGAGGTAGAAAAAGTCACAATAGAGAACTGTTTGCACCAATCCGGCGACTATAGCGATCAAGTCGTAATGATCCTCAGCGTAGTAGCGGTAGATCCAGTTGAACAGATACAGGCCTCTGTATGATCCTAATGCAAACAAGTAGTGGCTGGTAATGCTTTCCGCCTCGCCTGTTTTTGACACCAGGAACAACTGGGGTAATATCGCCACTGACTCTAGGTAAATGCTGAACGTCCACAAGACTTCGACAGGGGACAGCTCATGATTGATTAACAGTGCCAGGACAAACGCGGGTAAGATTAGGAACTCGATCCTGCAACAGAAAGCCCATCTGTCAGTGGAAGTATCCACAGTGAAAACGCCCTGGACAACTTCTCGATAACAATCTTGGGCCTCACCTGAACGTATCGTGATTATGATCGTACGTGGCTTTGAACTTGACATACATCAAGAAGACCGTGGCGAGGGACGTGGCGATGAATATGATCTTCATGAACGTGTTATACGCCGAGATGAATGTGGTGAACAGGTCTAGATAACGGGTGGTATAAACAATCGCAAAGAGGATCTGCGATTTGCCACTGATACCTGCGAACAGTTCAAGCGTCGATAATCGCTGTCAGTGGAGCGGAACGTCACCGGCGTTCGGTTGTAACACATCAAGCTCGTCATGAACACGCGCGTCCCTGAGCGAAACGATCAAGGCGGTTCACTCACCGGCGCAGCTCCGTGTCTTCCATATTTTGAGGAGTAGGATGATAATGGCTAAAAGGTGCGACAGATCGCCCAGCAGTCGGAATATATTCATGCTTACGGTCGCGGGGGTGTGATTTTACGTAAAAAAACCCGCGGAGGAGTCAGAGAGCCAGCTCGCGCAGCTCGCTCGACGGCGGCACACAAATATGACGTGGCTCTGACTGCGGCTAAAGCAGATGGCTGACCCCCCCAAATCAGATTGAACAGTGTTGGACCGCATTCGAAAACTTCACTCGGGTGCACAACTGGTACATACATACACCGTGTAGGTTTTATCTTTGTTCAATTTTCAGTAGAAAGCTTTCCAGCAAGCGACACAAGTCGACACAAACATCATTCTATCTTTCTTTTTTAGCAATGAGTAACAAAGATAAAATGATACTTGTGTCGACTTGTGTCGCTTGCTGAAAAGCTGCCATAGTGGATCACAGAAAGGCTGCAACACTTTAGGTTTGTTCGCGTCGCATACTCCAATATATACCAGACGGGTAAAGGGTGGCGATTGGAGCAGATGAGTTTTTGGAATGCATTGAAGTGAGTAGGAGCATGGTGGGGCGTGCGACGCGAACAAACCTTTTATTTTTTGATAGGTTTTGAAACGCAGCCTAGGTACCTAATTCTTGAAATCGTTCGTTATGAAACGTATTCGTTTATGAACAAAAAGGTGAAGATTTCCTAGTTGAGCGCCAATGGGTACCCAGGGTGTATTCCGAATCGAGTTAGGTCGGTAAAGCGGGGAGCACACAGTTCTGCACAACGCATAATGCGTAAGCATAAGAAAACTGATTGGTCTATTTCCTTATGCACATGTGTATGGACCAATCTATTTTCTTATGCTTACGCATTAAGGTGAAATTTCATGGGCAGTGAAAAGTAGCAGCAGATCGTACTGATTGGCTACAAAATAGAGAAGTTCTAGGAACTGGAGAACTTTTCTATTTTATAGCCAATCAGTACAATCTGCTGCTGCTTTTCACTGCCCATGAAATTTCACCT